>NC_059447.1:94647142-94654642 GCF_905237065.1 Salmo salar
AGCGCAAGAGATGCGACACTACAGTCCCTGGTTCGAATACAGGCTGTATCACATCGGGCCGTGATTGGGGAGTCCCGTAGGGCGGCGGACAATTGCCCCAGCTTCGTCCAGCTTCGTCCGGGTTTGGCCCAGGGTAGGTCGTCATTGTAAATAAGAATTTGTTCTTAACTGACTTGCCTAGTTAAATAAAAGGTTAAATAGATAGAGACAGAAGTAAAACAATTGGGAGGCGAGCTAGTAGTCTGGGTAGGGTTATATGACTAGTAGTCTAGGTAGGGTTATATGGGTTATATGACTAGTAGTCTAGGTAGGGTTATATGGGTTATATGACTAGTAGTCTGGGTAGGGTTATATGGGTTATATGACTAGTAGTCTGGGTAGGGTTATATGGGTTATATGACTAGTAGTCTGGGTAGGGTTATATGACTAGTAGTCTGGGTAGGGTTATATGGGTTATATGACTAGTAGTCTGGGTAGGGTTATATGGGTTATATGACTAGTAGTCTAGGTAGGGTTATATGGGTTATATGACTAGTAGTCTGGGTAGGGTTATATGGGTTATATGACTAGTAGTCTGGGTAGGGTTATATGGGTTATATGACTAGTAGTCTAGGTAGGGTTATATGACTAGTAGTCTAGGTAGGGTTATATGGGTTATATGACTAGTAGTCTGGGTAGGGTTATATGGGTTATATGACTAGTAGTCTGGGTAGGGTTATATGGGTTATATGACTAGTAGTCTAGGTAGGGTTATATGACTAGTAGTCTGGGTAGGGTTATATGGGTTATATGACTAGTAGTCTGGGTAGGGTTATATGGGTTATATGACTAGTAGTCTGGGTAGGGTTATATGGGTTATATGACTAGTAGTCTGGGTAGGGTTATATGACTAGTAGTCTGGGTAGGGTTATATGGGTTATATGACTAGTAGTCTGGGTAGGGTTATATGGGTTATATGACTAGTAGTCTGGGTAGGGTTATATGGGTTATATGACTAGTAGTCTGGGTAGGGTTATATGGGTTATATGACTAGTAGTCTGGGTAGGGTTATATGGGTTATATGACTAGTAGTCTGGGTAGGGTTATATGGGTTATATGACTAGTAGTCTGGGTAGGGTTATATGGGTTATATGACTAGTAGTCTGGGTAGGGTTATATGGGTTATATGACTAGTAGTCTGGGTAGGGTTATATGGGTTATATGACTAGTAGTCTAGGTAGGGTTATATGGGTTATATGACTAGTAGTATGGGTAGGGTTATATGGGTTATATGACTAGTAGTCTGGGTAGGGTTATATGGGTTATATGGGTTATATGGGTTATATGACTAGTAGTCTGGGTAGGGTTATATGACTAGTAGTCTGGGTAGGGTTATATGGGTTATATGACTAGTAGTCTGGGTAGGGTTATATGGGTTATATGGGTTATATGGGTTATATGACTAGTAGTCTAGGTAGGGTTATATGGGTTATATGACTAGTAGTCTGGGTAGGGTTATATGGGTTATATGACTAGTAGTCTAGGTAGGGTTATATGGGTTATATGACTAGTAGTCTGGGTAGGGTTATATGGGTTATATGACTAGTAGTCTGGGTAGGGTTATATGACTAGTAGTCTGGGTAGGGTTATATGACTAGTAGTCTGGGTAGAGTTATATGGGTTATATGACTAGTAGTCTAGGTAGGGTTATATGGGTTATATGGGTTATATGGGTTATATGGGTTATATGGGTTATATGGGTTATATGACTAGTAGTCTGGGTAGGGTTATATGGGTTATATGACTAGTAGTCTAGGTAGGGTTATATGGGTTATATGACTAGTAGTCTGGGTAGGGTTATATGGGTTATATGACTAGTAGTCTGGGTAGGGTTATATGGGTTATATGACTAGTAGTCTGGGTAGGGTTATATGGGTTATATGACTAGTAGTCTGGGTAGGGTTATATGACTAGTAGTCTAGGTAGGGTTATATGGGTTATATGACTAGTAGTCTAGGTAGGGTTATATGGGTTATATGACTAGTAGTCTGGGTAGGGTTATATGGGTTATATGACTAGTAGTCTGGGTAGGGTTATATGGGTTATATGGGTTATATGACTAGTAGTCTAGGTAGGGTTATATGGGTTATATGACTAGTAGTCTAGGTAGGGTTATATGGGTTATATGACTAGTAGTCTGGGTAGGGTTATATGGGTTATATGACTAGTAGTCTAGGTAGGGTTATATGGGTTATATGACTAGTAGTCTAGGTAGGGTTATATGGGTTATATGACTAGTTGTCTAGGTAGGGTTATATGGGTTATATGACTAGTAGTCTAGGTAGGGTTATATGGGTTTTATGACTAGTAGTCTGGGTAGGGTTATATGGGTTATATGACTAGTAGTCTGGGTAGGGTTATATGACTAGTAGTCTGGGTAGGTTTATATGGGTTATATGACTAGTAGTCTAGGTAGGGTTATATGGGTTATATGGGTTATATGGGTTATATGGGTTATATGGGTTATATGACTAGTAGTCTAGGTAGGGTTATATGGGTTATATGACTAGTAGTCTGGGTAGGGTTATATGGGTTATATGGGTTATATGACTAGTAGTCTAGGTAGGGTTATATGACTAGTAGTCTAGGTAGGGTTATATGGGTTATATGACTAGTAGTCTGGGTAGGGTTATATGGGTTATATGACTAGTAGTCTAGGTAGGGTTATATGGGTTATATGACTAGTAGTCTAGGTAGGGTTATATGGGTTATATGACTAGTTGTCTAGGTAGGGTTATATGGGTTATATGACTAGTAGTCTAGGTAGGGTTATATGGGTTATATGACTAGTAGTCTGGGTAGGGTTATATGGGTTATATGACTAGTAGTCTGGGTAGGGTTATATGGGTTATATGACTAGTAGTCTGGGTAGGGTTATATGGGTTATATGACTAGTAGTCTGGGTAGGGTTATATGGGTTATATGACTAGTAGTCTGGGTAGGGTTATATGGGTTATATGACTAGTAGTCTGGGTAGGGTTATATGACTAGTAGTCTAGGTAGGGTTATATGGGTTATATGACTAGTAGTCTGGGTAGGGTTATATGGGTTATATGGGTTATATGACTAGTAGTCTAGGTAGGGTTATATGGGTTATATGACTAGTAGTCTAGGTAGGGTTATATGGGTTATATGACTAGTAGTCTGGGTAGGGTTATATGACTAGTAGTCTAGGTAGGGTTATATGGGTTATATGACTAGTAGTCTAGGTAGGGTTATATGGGTTATATGACTAGTAGTCTGGGTAGGGTTATATGACTAGTAGTCTGGGTAGGGTTATATGACTAGTAGTCTAGGTAGGGTTATATGGGTTATATGACTAGTAGTCTGGGTAGGGTTATATGGGTTATATGACTAGTAGTCTGGGTAGGGTTATATGGGTTATATGACTAGTAGTCTAGGTAGGGTTATATGGGTTATATGACTAGTAGTCTGGGTAGGGTTATATGGGTTATATGACTAGTAGTCTGGGTAGGGTTATATGGGTTATATGACTAGTAGTCTGGGTAGGGTTATATGGGTTATATGACTAGTAGTCTGGGTAGGGTTATATGGGTTATATGACTAGTAGTCTGGGTAGGGTTATATGACTAGTGAGGTTTGATGTAGGTTGGTTTGTTTATGTATTTGTCTTTGGTAGTAAAGCTCGTGATAGAACAGAGCAGCCTTTGTTTTGGAGGAGAGATTCAACTCAGTTTCTCTGACCTCCCTCATAGCATGAGGTTTCTCCTCTTCTTCCACCCTCAGTTGTTTATAACACACTGCACCCTGGGAAACAGAATGTGTGTAGCAGGTGGAGGACCATCCTCAGTGAATTTCATAAAAATAGTGAAACATAAAAAAGTGGAGGTCAACAGTAGCCTCAACAGCACTCTGTAGGTTAGCACCACGGCGTAGCCGGAGGACAGCTAGCTTCCATCCTCCTCTGGCTACATTGACTACAATACAAAACCTAGGAGGCTCATGGGTTTTCACCCCCCTTCCATAGACTTACACAGTAATTATGACAACTTGTAGAGGACGTCTTCCAACCTATCAAGAGCTCTTTCAGCATGAACTGAAATGTTGTCCACCCAATCAAAGGATCAGAGAATGAATCTAGTACTGAATGGATAAGCATCAGCTAGCTAGCACTGCAGTGTATAAAACTCGGTGAGTAGTTAACTCTGAGAGAGAAAGACAATAGTTGAAAGGTTTTGAAGAAATTAATTTCTTCCGCAATAAAGTATAAACGAGAGGGTGAGATTTTAATTAGTATTTATTAGCTAGTTTAGCATACTGAAACACCAGGCTCAAACAGAGAAGGATGCTATGTTAGCTAGCTGGCTAAGGCTAAGGCTATCAGAGAGGGATGCTATGTTAGCTAGCTGGCTAAGGCTAAGGCTATCAGAGAGGGATGCTATGTTAGCTAGCTGGCTAAGGCTAAGGCTATCCAACACTGGAACTCTTCCAAGTCAAGGTAAGCTTTTGGTTTTATTAATTTATTGCCACCGGGGCCCGACGGTGTAACTGCTAAACTGCTTGCTGCTGACTACACTGTACTGCATGATTGTAGCGAGTTTACAGACGCGTTACTTCTAGTAGCTATGTCGACCATGACGAGACAACGATGTAGGCTGTTTGCGGTTAGCGGTTATGATATGAAGGTTTGGCTTGGAAAGGGTTTTTCCCCCTGGTCACAGACAGCTGTTATGTTGTGCACTGAAGTCCACGAGCGAAGGGAAAAGGTGAGGAGAACTCGTAGATGCGAGAAGGAATTGTATATACAACAAGCAAAGTGATCATGCTGTTTGTATGCTGCTGGTAAATCGGCTGGTAAATCCTCCCTCATCTTAAACTGCGTCGACCTCCACTGTCTCTGTGTGATTAGATGCATCAACATAGGAGGAGGGGAGGAAGGGAGGAAGGGAGGAGGGGAGGAAGGGAGGAAGGGAGGAGGGGAGGAAGGGAGGAGGAAGGACAGGGAGAGCAGGAGAGGAGGATAGGTTATCAGCCTGAGGCAGGAGGAGACTGGAGGCAGGGGGGTCCCTCCTCTTCTCCCCTCCTCCCTTCCTCCCCTCTTCCTCTCCTCTCCTCTCCTCTCCTCCTCCCTTCCTCCCCTCCTCCCTTCCTTCCTCCCCTCCTCCCTTCCTCTCCAATCCTCTCCTCTCCCCTCCTCCCTTCCTCCCCTCTTCCTCCCCTCTTCCTCCTCTCCTCTCCTCTCCTCTCATTTTTTACATTTACATTTTAGTCATTTAGCAGACGCTCTTATCCAGAGCGACTTACAAATTGGTGCATTCACCTTATAATATCCAGTGGAACAACCACTTTACAATAGTGCATCTAAATCTTTTAAGGGGGGGTTAGAAGGATTACTTTATCCTATCCCAGGTATTCCTTGAAGAGGTGGGGTTTCAGGTGTCTCCGGAAGGTGGTGATTGACTCCGCTGTCCTGGCGTCGTGAGGGAGCTTGTTCCACCATTGGGGTGCCAGAGCAGCGAACAGTTTTGACTGGGCTGAGCGGGAACTGTGCTTCCTCAGAGGTAGGGAGGCGAGCAGGCCAGAGGTGGATGAACGGAGTGCCCTTGTTTGGGTGTAGGGCCTGATCAGAGCCTGAAGGTACGGAGGTGCCGTTCCCCTCACAGCTCCGTAGGCAAGCACCATGGTCTTGTAGCGGATGCGAGCTTCGACTGGAAGCCAGTGGAGAGAGCGGAGGAGCGGGGTGACGTGAGAGAACTTGGGAAGGTTGAACACCAGACGGGCTGCGGTGTTCTGGATGAGTTGTAGGGGTTTAATGGCACAGGCAGGGAGCCCAGCCAACAGCGAGTTGCAATAATCCAGACGGGAGATGACAAGTGCCTGGATTAGGACCTGCGCCGCTTCCTGTGTGAGGCAGGGTCGTACTCTGCGAATGTTGTAGAGCATGAACCTACAGGATCGGGTCACCGCCTTGATGTTGGTGGAGAACGACAGGGTGTTGTCCAGGGTCACGCCAAGGCTCTTAGCACTCTGGGAGGAGGACACAAGGGAGTTGTCAACCGTGATGGCGAGATCATGGAACGGGCAGTCCTTCCCCGGGAGGAAGAGCAGCTCCGTCTTGCCGAGGTTCAGCTTGAGGTGGTGATCCGTCATCCACACTGATATGTCTGCCAGACATGCAGAGATGCGATTCGCCACCTGGTTGTCAGAAGGGGGAAAGGAGAAGATTAATTGTGTGTCATCTGCATAGCAATGATATGAGAGACCATGTGAGGATATGACAGAGCCAAGTGACTTGGTGTATAGGGAGAATAGGAGTGGGCCAAGAACAGAGCCCTGGGGGACACCAGTGGTGAGAGCACGTGGTGCGGAGACAGATTCTCGCCACGCCACCTGGTAGGAGCGACCTGTCAGGTAGGACGCAATCCAAGCGTGCGCGGTGCTGGAGATGCCCAGCTCGGAGAGGGTGGAGAGGAGGATCTGATGGTTCACGGTATCAAAGGCAGCAGATAGGTCTAGAAGGATGAGAGCAGAGGAGAGAGAGTTAGCTTTAGCAGTGCGGAGAGCCTCCGTGACACAGAGAAGAGCAGTCTCAGTTGAATGCCCAGTCTTGAAACCTGACTGATTAGGATCAAGAAGGTCATTCTGAGAGAGATAGCAAGAGAGCTGGCCAAGGACGGCACATTCAAGAGTTTTGGAGAGAAAAGAAAGAAGGGATACTGGTCTGTAGTTGTTGACATCGGAGGGATCGAGTGTAGGTTTTTTCAGAAGGGGTGCAACTCTCGCTCTCTTGAAGACGGAAGGGACGTAGCCAGCTGTCAGGGATGCGTTGATGAGCGAGGTGAGGTAGGGGAGAAGGTCTCCGGAAATGGTCTGGAGAAGAGAGGAGGGGATAGGGTCAAGTGGGCAGGTTGTTGGGCGGCCGGCCGTCACAAGACGCGAGATTTCATCTGGAGAGAGAGGGGAGAAAGAGGTCAAAGCACAGGGTAGGGCAGTGTGAGCAGGACCAGCAGTGTCGTTTGACTTAGCAAACGAGGATCGGACGTCGTCAACCTTCTTTTCAAAATGGTTGACGAAGTCATCCGCAGAGAGGGAGGAGGGGGGGGAGGGGGAGGAGGATTCAGGAGGGAGGAGAAGGTAGCAAAGAGCTTCCTAGGGTTAGAGGCAGATGCTTGGAGTTTAGAGTGGTAGAAAGTGGCTTTAGCAGCAGAGACAGAAGAGGAAAATGTAGAGAGGAGTGAGTGAAAGGATGCCAGGTCTGCAGGGAGGCGAGTTTTCCTCCATTTCCGCTCGGCTGCCCGGAGCCCTGTTCTGTGAGCTCGCAGTGAGTCGTTGAGCCACGGAGCAGGAGGGGAGGACCGAGCCGGCCTGGAGGATAGGGGACAGAGAAAATCAAAGGATGCAGAGAGGGAGGAGAGGAGGGTTGAGGAGGCAGAATCAGGAGATAGGTTGGAGAAGGTTTGAGCAGAGGGAAGAGATGATAGGATGGAAGAGGAGAGAGTA
>NC_059447.1:94664642-94669642 GCF_905237065.1 Salmo salar
CCAGGCCCTGATTATATTACTGCTGATGATATCTGGAAATGTACATGTACACCCTGGTCCATCTACTGTTGCTAGCACCAATTCTGACATGTGCTCTGATATCTGTTTCACTGATTTCTGCTCCCGTAAAAGCCTGAGTTTTCTGCTCGTTAACACTAGAAGCTTATTACCTAAAATGGATCAATTGAAAGTGTGGGTTCACAGCTCCAATCCAGATGTGTTGGTCATTACTGAGACGTGGTTAAGAAAGAGTTTTGAATACTGATCTTAACCTTTCTGGTTATAACCTTTTTCAGCAAGACAGATCTTCCAAAGGTGGTGGAGCGGCAATCTTTACCAAGGATCACCTTCAGTGCTCGGTTGTCTCCACCAAGTCTGTCCCCAAACAATTTGATTTCCTGGTTTTAAGCATTAAACTTTCAAATAGCTCTTTGTTGACTGTTGCTGGGTGCTATCGTCCTGGATCAGCACCAGCCTGTACACTACCTGCCCTAAGCTCTCTCCTGGTCCCTTAAACTAAGTTTGAATTTGTCCTGCTAGGTGACCTAAACTGGTACATGCTTAAACCACCTGACCAAGTCCAAAAGCAATGGGACTCCCTAAATCTTTCTCAGATTATTACCAATCCCACAAGCTATGACTACAAACACCCAGAAAAGGCTACTCTCCTTGGTGTTATCCTCACAAATAATCCTGATAGGTATCAGTCTGGTGTTTTCTGTAATGACCTTAGTGATCACTGTTTTACAGCCTGTGTTCGTAATGGCTGCTCAGTGAAGGTTAGGGTTATGGTTAGGGTTATGGTTAGGGTTAGGGTAATGGTTAGGGTTAGGGTTAGGGTTATGGTTAGGGTTAGGGTTAGGGTTAACCTGTTAGGGCTAGGGGGCAGTATTGACACGGCTGGATAAAAACATACCCGATTTAATCTGGTTACCACTCCTACCCAGTAACTAGAATATGCATATACTTATTACATATGGATAGAAAACACCCTAAAGTTTCTAAAACTGTTTGAATGGTGTCTGTGAGTATAACAGAACTCAAATGGCAGGTCAAAACCTGAGAGATTCCTTTACAGGAAGTGGCCTGTCTGACCATTTCTTGAACTTCTTTTCCATCTCTATCTTTTACTAAGGATCTCTGCTCTAACGTGACACTTCCCACGTCGTCCATAGGCGCTCAGAGCCCGGGAAAAAACAGAATGTCGTCATTCCAGCCCCAGGCTGAAACACATTATCGCCTTTCTCAAGTGGCCGATCAAGGGACTCTGGGCTTATGCGCGTGACCCGACCGCCCCCGCCTTTGTGATTTTTTCCTCTGTTTGCCGAAAAGGAGATTCCCTGTCGGAATATTATCGCTTTTCTACGAGAAAAATGGCGTAAAAATTTATTTTAAACAGCGGTTGACATGCTTCGAAGTACGGTAATGGAATATTTAGAATTTTATTGTCACGAATTGCGCCATGCGCGCGACACTTCTTTACCATTTCGGATAGTGTCTGGAACGCACGAACAAAACGCCGCTATTCGGATATAACGATGGATTATTTTGGACCAAACCAACATTTGTTATTGAAGTAGCAGTCCTGGGTGTGCATTCTGACGAAGACAACAAAAGGTAATCAAACTTTTATAATAGTAAATATGATTATGGTGAGTGCTAAACTTGCCGGGTGTCTAAATAGCGAGCCCGTGATGCCTGGGCTATGTACTTAGAATATTGCAAAATGTGCTTTCACCAAAAAGCTATTTTAAAATCGGACATATCGAGTGCATAGAGGAGGTCTGTATCTATAATTCTTGTCTTGTCTTTAAATAGCTGTAAAATAGTCATATGTTTGAGAAATTGAAGTAATAGGATTTTTAAGGTTTTGAAAATCGCGCCACAGGCTGCAAGTGGCTGTTACGTAGGTGGGACGCAAGCGTCCCACCTAGCCCATAGAGGTTAATGACATTAGTGATCACTGTTTTAGAGCCTGTGTTCGTAATGGCTGCTCAGTGAAGGTTAGGGTTATGGTTATGGTTAGGGTTATGGTTAGGGTTAGGGTTAGGGTTAGGGTAATGGTTAGGGTTAGGGTTAGGGTAATGGTTAGGGTTATGGTTAGGGTTAGGGTAATGGTTAGGGTTATGGTTAGGGTTAGGGTAATGGTTAGGGTTAGGGTTATGGTTAGGGTTAGGGTTAGGGTTATGGTTAGGGTTAATGACCTTAGTGATCACTGTTTTACAGCCTGTGTTCGTAATGGCTGCTCAGTGAAATGACCTGTCCTGATTTGTCATAGACGCCTGCTAAAAAACCTGAAGCAAGCCTTCCTTCATGACCTCCATGCCTTTGTAAATTGGTATAGAATCAGCTCCATGCCTTTGGAAATTGGTATAGAATCAGCTCCATGCCTTTGGAAATTGGTATAGAATCAGCTCCATGCCTTTGGAAATTGGTATAGAATCAGCTCCATGCCTTTGTAAATTGGTATAGAATCAGCTCCATGCCTTTGTAAATTGGTATAGAATCAGCTCCATGCCTTTGGAAATTGGTATAGAATCAGCTCCATGCCTTTGGAAATTGGTATAGAATCAGCTCCATGCCTTTGGAAATTGGTATAGAATCAGCTCCATGCCTTTGGAAATTGGTATAGAATCAGCTCCATGCCTTTGGAAATTGGTATAGAATCAGCTCCATGCCTTTGGAAATTGGTATAGAATCAGCTCCATGCCTTTGTAAATTGGTATAGAATCAGCTCCATGCCTTTGTAAATTGGTATAGAATCAACTCCATGCCTTTGTAAATTGGTATAGAATCAGCTCCATGCCTTTGTAAATTGGTATAGAATCAGCTCCATGCCTTTGTAAATTGGTATAGAATCAGCTCCATGCCTTTGTAAATTGGTATAGAATCAGCTCCATGCCTTTGTAAATTGGTATAGAATCAGCTCCATGCCTTTGTAAATTGGTATAGAATCAGCTCCATGCCTTTGTAAATTGGTATAGAATCAACTTGATCCCCTCTGTTGAAGACGGTTGGACCTTATTTTTTGATATTTTCAGTGGTATTGTTAACAAACACGCCCCATAAAGAAAATGAGAATTTAAAACAGGTTCAGCCCCTGGTTCGACCGTGATCTTGCAGAGTTACTCCACCTCAAGAATTGCATTTGGCGAAAGGCTCGGCACACGCATACTCAGGCTGACTAGCACTCTTTCAGGCAAATGAGAAATAAGTGCACTCAGGCTATCCGGAAGGACAAAGTTAGTTACTTTAAGGAGCAGTTCTCTCTCTGTGGGTCTAACCCCAAGAAGTTCTGGAAAACGGTTAAAGACCTGGAGAATAAACCCTCCTCCTCACAGCTGCCCATCTCCCTTAATGTTGATGATGTGGCTGTTACTGACAAGAAGCACATGGCTGAGCTCTTTAATCACCACTTCATTAATTCAGGATTCTTATTTGACTCAGCCATGCCTCCTAGCCTGTCCAACAGTTCCTCATCTTCCACCCCTTATAATGCGACTATCCCCGATATATCCCTCTTTTTCCCCTCCCCCGCTACAAAGTTTCTCCCTGCAGGCGGTCACTGAGACCAAGGTGCTAAAGGAGCTCCTTAAACTTGACCCCATAAAAACATCTGATGGTTTATACCCTTTCTTCTTTAAGGTTACTGCCCCTATCATCGCCAAGCCCTATCTCTGACCTGTTTAACCTGTCTCTCCTTTCTGGGGAGGTTCCCATTGCTTGGAAGGCAGCCACGGTTCATCCTTTATTTAAAGGGGGAGATCAAGCTGATCCTAACTGTTACTTTGCCCTGTTTATCAAAAGTGTTCAAAAAAACTTGTCAATAATCAACTGGCTGGCTTTCTTGATGTCTATAGTATTCTCTAGGGTATGTAATCTGTTTTCTGCTCAGGTTATGGATGTGTCACTGCAACCTTAAAGGTCCCAAATTATGTCACCATTGCCCTTGATACTAAGCAATGTTATTCTGCTATTTTTATTGACTTGGCCAAAGCTTTTGATATGGTAGACCATTCCATTCTTGTGGGACGGCTAAGGAGTATTGGTGTCTCTGAGGGGTCTTTGGCCTGGTTTGATAACTACCTCTCTCAAAGAGTGCAGTGTATAAAGTCAGAACATCTGCTGTCTCAGCCACTGCCAGTCACCAAGGGAGAACCCCAAGACTCGATCCTAGGCGACACCCTCTTCTCATTTTACATCAACAACATAGCTCAGGCAGTAGGAAGCTCTCTCATCCATTTATATGCTGATGATACAGTCTTGTACTCAGCTGGCCCCTCCCCGGATTTTGTGTTAAACGCTCTACAACAAAGCTTTCTTAGTGTCCAACTGGTTTTCTCTGTATTTAACCTTGTTCTGAACACCTCCAAAACTAAGGTCATGTGGTTTGGGTAGAAGAATGCCCCTCTCCCTACAGGTGTGATTACTACCTCTGAGGGTTTAGAGCTTGAGGTAGCCACCTCATACAAGTACTTGGGAGTATGGCTAGACGGTACACTGTCCTCCTCTCAGCACATATTAAAGCTGCAGGCTAAGGTTAAATCTAGACTTGGTTTCCTCTATCGTAATCGCTCCTCTTTCACCCCAGCTGCCAAACTAACCCTGATTCAGATGACCATCTTACCCATGCTAGATTACGGAGACGTAATTTATAGATCGGCAGGTAAGGGTATTGTTCCGGAGGATTTCGTCTCCGTCCGTGGTCCCTAATTCACATCACGTGTCTGGAAAGCCTTCATGGAGAAGCTGGTGTCACGATCAGCCTCACATCCTGGTACCGGCCTCAGTCCAACGGGCAGGTGGAGCGGACTAACCAGAAGCTCCTGAGGAGTCACTGTCAGGACCGCAGAGGGAGTGGGCCCGGTTTCTTCCCTGGGCGGAGTACACCCAAAACTCACTTCAGATCTCACCCTCTTTTCACATTTCCCTCCTCAGGCAGGTGGTTCCTGGTCCCCTGGCTGATGCTGACCCCCATGACACCCCTCCGCCTCCCCTGT
>NC_059447.1:94674642-94692142 GCF_905237065.1 Salmo salar
AGAGGAGAGGAGAGGGGGGTAGTGTAGTGGAGGAGAGGGGGGGTAGTGTTGTGGAGGAGAGGAGAGGAGAGGAGAGGGGGTAGTGTAGTGGAGGAGAGGGGGGTAGTGTTGTGGAGGAGAGGAGAGGAGAGGGGGGTAGTGTAGTGGAGGAGAGGAGAGGAGAGGGGAGGGGGTAGTGTAGTGGAGGAGAGGAGAGGGGGGGTAGTGGTGAGGAGAGGAGAGGGGAGGAGTGGTGAGGAGAGGAGAGGAGAGGAGAAGAGAGGAGAGGAGAGGAGAGGAGAGGAGAGGAGAGGAGAAGAGAGGAGAGGAGAGGAGAGGAGAGGAGAGGAGAGGAGAAGAGAAGAGAGGAGAGGAGAGGAGAGGAGAGGAGAGGAGAGGAGAGGAGAGGAGAGGAGAGGAGAGGAGAGGAGAGGAGAGGGGAGGAGAGGAGAGGAGAGGAGTGGTGAGGAGAGGAGAGGAGAGGAGAAGAGAGGAGAGGAGGAGAGGAGAGGAGAGGAGAGGAGAGGAGAGGAGAGGAGAGGAGAGGAGAGGAGAGGAGAGGAGAGGAGAGGAGAGGAGAGGGAGGAGAGGAGAGGAGAGGAGAGGAGAGGAGAGGAGAGGAGAGGAGAGAGAGGAGAGGAGAGGAGAGGAGAGGAGAGGAGAGGAGAGGAGAGGAGAGGAGAGGAGAGGAGAGGAAGAGGGGGTAGTGGGGGAGAGGAGAGGAGAGGAGAGGGGAGGGAGAGAGAGAGAAAGGAAACAGGGTCTCACACTCCTTACTAAACAGAATTTAACCTCGTTGTCCCCTGTGTGGGGAGTAGTGTCTCAGGCCTGGGTTTATGAATGGACTGTCTGTCTTCATCTTATCTTTTCCCTCCTCCTCCTCGTCCTCCTCCTCTTCATCCTCTTGGGAAGGATGCAGAGATATGCTCCCACTGTCTCACCACAGATATGTCCACACACACACACACCGGCCACACACACACACACACACACACACACACACACACACAACATTTGTCCCATCATTTCGTCCTCAGCATGTACCTCTCACCTCTCACATCTCACCTCTGACCTCTGACCTCTGTCACCATTTGGTGCTGACAGTACTGAGATGGTTCTGGGTCATCTCAGCCGCAGCACAATAACTGCTACGGGGGTGTGTGTGTCTGTGTGCGTGTGTGTGTGTGTGTGTGTGTGTGTGTGTGTGTGTGTGTGTGTGTGTGTGTGTGTGTGTGTGTGTGTGTTATTTCAGGTGCTGTGTCAGTGTATGTGTGAGGATCTGCTGGAGACCGGAGAGAAGGAAGGTACCATCCTTCATCACCACATGTCTCTCTCTCTGTGTGTGTGTGTGTGTGTGTGTGTGTGTGTGTGTGTGTGTGTGTGTGTGTGTGTGTGTGTGTGTGTGTGTGTGTGTGTGTGTGTGTGTGTGTGTGTGTCTGTGTGTGTGTTTGTGTGTGTGTGTGTGTGTGTGTGTGTGTGTCTGTGTCTGTGTGTGTGTCTGTGTCTGTGTGTGTGTGAGTGTGTGTGTGTGTGTGTGTGTGTCTGTGTGTGTGTGTGTGTGTGTGTGTGTGTGTGTGTGTGTCTTTGTGGAGCCCCTCTTCATAGTGTTAGCCCATTGTGATGGATGTTGTTTTGGTAGCTACATTGGTCTACGTGGCTATGTTAGCATGGTAGCTACATTGGTTTATGTGGCTATGTTAGCATGGTAGCTACATTGGTCTATGTGGCTATGTTAGCCTGGTAGCTACACTGGTCTATGTGGCTATGTTAGCATGGTAGCTACATTGGTCTACATGGCTATGTTAGCATGGTAGCTACATTGGTCTATGTGGCTATGTTAGCCTGGTAGCTACACTGGTCTATGTGGCTATGTTAGCATGGTAGCTACATTGGTCTACATGGCTATGTTAGCATGGTAGCTACATTGGTCTATGTGGCTATGTTAGCATGGTAGCTACATTGGTCTATGTGGCTATGTTAGCATGGTAGCTACATGTGGCTATGTTAGCATGGCTAGTAAGACATAACAATGACCACCTATATTCTATTGACTTTAACTAGCTTGTTAACACATTCTCATTTTACTATAGATAGCAAGTCAGACAGTTAACGTAAGATATAAACAACAACATACTGGAAGTGGGTGGCTAGCTAAAAATATTAATACTGTATTGTTATGTGTTAATAACAGACTATACTACCCATAATGCAATTCACCACTCACACATTTGATAGTATGCCTTGCATGGCTGCACAGGGTTGTGTCGCTATCTGAAGTATCTCGTTATTAACAGAAGTTAACACTGAAATGAGTGAAAAACAGAGCGAGTTTAATGGGTGAAAACAGAGAGTTAGAGGGGTGGAAACAGAGTGGGGTGAAAACAGAGAGATAGAGGAGTGAAAACAGAGAGATAGAGGGGTGAAAACAGAGAGATAGAGGGGTGAAAACATAGAGATAGAGGGGTGGAAACAGAGAGATAGAGGGGTGAAAACAGAGAGTTAGAGGGGTGAAAACAGAGAGGGATGAAAACAGAGAGATAGAGGGGTGAAAACAGAGAGAGTTTATTGGGTGAAAAAAGAGAGATAGAGGGGTGGAAACAGAGAGGGATGAAAACAGAGAGATAGAGGGGTGAAAACAGAGAGAGTTTAATGGGTGAAAACAGAGAGTTAGAGGGGTGGAAACAGACTGGGGTGAAAACAGAGAGATAGAGGGGTAAAAACAGAACTATAGAGGGGTGAAAACAGAGAGTTAGAGGGGTGGAAACAGAGAGTTAGAGGGGTGAAAACAGAGAGATAGAGGGGTGGAAACAGAGAGATAGAGGGGTGAAAACAGAGAGATAGAGGGGTGAAAACAGATTTAGAGGGGTGAAAACAGAGTGGGGTGAAAACAGAGAGATAGAGGGGTGGAAACAGAGCGATAGAGGGGTGAAAACAGAGTTAGAGGGGTGAAAACAGAGAGTTAGAGGGGTGAAAACAGAGAGATAGAGGGGTGAAAACAGAGTGGGGTGAAAACAGAGAGTTAGAGGGGTGAAAACAGAGAGATAGAGGGGTGAAAACAGAGAGTTAGAGGGGTGAGAACAGAGATGGGTGAAAACAGAGAGATAGAGGGGTGAAAACAGAGAGATAGAGGGGTGAAAACAGAGAGATAGAGGGGTGAAAACAGAGTGGGGTGAAAACAGAGAGTTAGAGGGGTGAAAACAGAGAGATAGAGGGGTGAAAACAGAGAGATAGAGGGGTGAAAACAGAGAGTTAGAGGGGTGAAAACAGAGAGTTAGAGGGGTGAGAACAGAGAGATAGAGGGGTGAAAACAGAGCGATAGAGGGGTGAAAACAGAGAGATAGAGGGGTGAAAACAGAGTGGGGTGAAAACAGAGAGTTAGAAGGGTGAAAAAAGAGTGTTAGAGGGGTGAAAACAGAGAGGGGTGAAAACAGAGAGATAGAGGGGTGAAAACAGATTTAGAGGGGTGAAAACAGAGAGGGGTGAAAACAGAGAGATAGAGGGGTGGAAACAGAGTTAGAGGGGTGAAAACAGAGAGTTTGATGGGTGAAAACAGAGAGATAGAGGGGTGAAAACAGAGAGATAGAGGGGTGGAAACAGAGAGGAGTGAAAACAGAGGGATAGAGGGGTGAAAACAGAGATAGAGGGGTGAAAACAGAGAGATAGAGGGGTGAAAACAGAGAGATAGAGGGGTGGAAACAGAGAGGAGTGAAAACAGAGGGATAGAGGGGTGAAAACAGAGAGATAGAGGGGTGAAAACAGAGAGTTTGATGGGTGAAAACAGAGAGAGAGGGGTGAAAACAGAGAGGGGTGAAAACAGAGAGATAGAGGGGTGAAAACAGAGAGATAGAGGGGTGAAAACAGAGAGATAGAGGGGTGAAAACAGAGAGTTTGATGGGTGAAAACAGAAAGATAGAGGGGTGAAAACAGAGAGATAGAGGGGTGAAAACAGAGAGATAGAGGGGTGGAAACAGAGAGATAGAGGGGTGAAAACAGAACGATCGAGGGGTGAAAACAGAGAGATAGAGGGGTGAAAACAGAGAGTTTGATGGGTGAAAACAGAGAGATAGAGGGGTGAAAACAGAGAGATAGAGGGGTGGAAACAGAGAGATAGAGGGGTGAAAACAGAGAGTTTGATGGGTGAAAACAGAGAGATAGAGGGGTGAAAACAGAGAGATAGAGGGGTGAAAACAGAGAGTTTGATGGGTGGAAACAGAGAGATAGAGGGGTGAAAACAGAGGGTTTGATGGGTGAAAACAGAGAGATAGAGGGGTGAAAACAGTGAGTTTGATGGGTGAAAACAGAGAGATAGATGGGTGAAAACAGAGAGATAGAGGGGTGAAAACAGAGAGATAGAGGGGTGAAAACAGAGAGATAGAGGGGTGAAAACAGAGAGATAGAGGGGTGAAAACAGAGAGATAGAGGGGTGAAAACAGAGAGTTTGATGGGTGAAAACAGAGAGATAGAGGGGTGAAAACAGAACGATAGAGGGGTGAAAACAGAGAGAAAGAGGGGTGGAAACAGAGAGATAGAGGGGTGAAAACAGAGAGTTAGAGGGGTGGAAACATAGAGGGGTGAAAACAGAACGATAGAGGGGTGAAAACAGAGAGATAGAGGGGTGAAAACAGAACGATAGAGGGGTGAAAACAGAGAGTTAGAGGGGTGAAAACAGAGAGTTTGATGGGTGAAAACAGAGAGATAGAGGGGTGAAAACAGAGAGATAGAGGTGTGGAAACAGAGAGACAGAGGGGTGAAAACAGAGAGGGGTGAAAACAGAGAGATAGAGGGGTGAAAACAGAGAGTTAGAGGGGTGAAAACAGAGAGTTAGAGGGGTGAGAACAGAGAGATAGAGGGGTGAAAACAGAGCGATAGAGGGGTGAAAACAGAGAGATAGAGGGGTGAAAACAGATTTAGAGGGGTGAAAACAGAGTGGGGTGAAAACAGAGAGATAGAGGGGTGAAAACAGAGAGATAGAGGGGTGGAAACAGAGAGATAGAGGGGTGAAAACAGAGTTAGAGGGGTGAAAACAGAGTGTTAGAGGGGTGAAAACAGAGAGGGGTGAAAACAGAGAGATAGAGGGGTGAAAACAGAGAGATAGAGGGGTGAAAACAGATTTAGAGGGGTGAAAACAGAGAGGGGTGAAAACAGAGAGATAGAGGGGTGGAAACAGAGTTAGAGGGGTGAAAACAGAGAGTTTGATGGGTGAAAACAGAGAGATAGAGGGGTGAAAACAGAGAGATAGAGGGGTGGAAACAGAGAGGAGTGAAAACAGAGGGATAGAGGGGTGAAAACAGAAAGATAGAGGGGTGAAAACAGAGAGATAGAGGTGTGGAAACAGAGAGATAGAGGTGTGGAAACAGAGAGATAGAGGGGTGAAAACAGAGAGGGGTGAAAACAGAGAGATAGAGGGTTGAAAACAGAGAGTTAGAGGGGTGAAAACAGAGAGATAGAGGGGTGAAAACAGAGAGTTAGAGGGGTGAAAACAGAGGGGTGAAAACAGAGAGTTAGAGGGGTGAAAACAGAGAGTTAGAGGGGTGAAAACAGAACGATAGAGGGGTGAAAACAGAGAGTTAGAGGGGTGAAAACAGAGAGTTAGAGGGGTGGAAACAGAGAGATAGAGGGGTGAAAACAGAGAGGGGTGGAAACAGAGTTAGATGGGTGAAAACAGAGAGATAGAGGGGTGAAAACAGAGAGTTGATTGGTGGAAACAGAGAGATAGAGGGGTGAAAACAGAGAGTTAGAGGGGTGAAAACAGAGAGATAGAGGGGTGGAAACAGAGAGATAGAGGGGTGAAAACAGAGTTAGAGGGGTGAAAACAGAGAAATAGAGGGGTGAAAACAGAGAGATAGAGGGGTGAAAACAGAGAGATAGAGGGTTGAAAACAGAGAGTTAGAGGGGTGAAAACAGAGAATTTGATGGGTGAAAACAGAGAGATAGAGGGGTGAAAACAGAGAGATAGAGGGGTGAAAACAGAGAGATAGAGGGGTGAAAACAGAGAGATAGATGGGTGGAAACAGACTGGGATGAAAACAGAGAGATAGAGGGGTGAAAACAGAGAGATAGAGGGGTGGAAACAGAGAGTTAGAGGGGTGAAAACACAGAGTTAGAGGGGTGGAAACAGAGAGATAGAGGGGTGAAAACAGAGAGGGGTGGAAACAGAGTTAGATGGGTGAAAACAGAGAGATAGAGGGGTGAAAACAGAGAGTTGATTGGTGGAAACAGAGAGATAGAGGGGTGAAAACAGAGAGATTGAGTGTTGAAAACAGAGAGTTAGAGGGGTGAAAACAGAGAGATTGAGTGTTGAAAACAGAGAGATAGAGGGGTGAAAACAGAGAGATAGAGGGGTGAAAACAGAGAGATAGATGGGTGAAAACAGAGAGATAGAGGGGTGGAAACAGAGAGTTTGATGGGTGAAAACACAGAGATAGAGGGGTGAAAACAGAGAGTTAGAGGGGTGGAAACAGAGAGATAGAGGGGTGAAAACAGAGAGGGGTGAAAACAGAGTTAGATGGGTGAAAACAGAGAGATAGAGGGGTGAAAACAGAGAGTTGATTGGTGGAAACAGAGAGATAGAGGGGTGAAAACAGAGAGTTAGAGGGGTGGAAACAGAGAGATAGAGGGGTGAAAACAGAGAGTTGATTGGTGGAAACAGAGAGATAGAGGGGTGAAAACAGAGAGTTAGAGGGGTGGAAACAGAGAGATAGAGGGGTGAAAACAGAGAGTTGATTGGTGGAAACAGAGAGATAGAGGGGTGAAAACAGAGAGAATGAGGGGTGAAAACAGAGTAATAGAGGGGTGAAAACAGAGTAATAGAGGGGTGAAAACAGAGAGATAGAGGGGTGAAAACAGAGTAATAGAGGGGTGAAAACAGAGAGTTAGAGGGGTGGAAACAGAGAGATAGAGGGGTGAAAACAGAGAGTTGATTGGTGGAAACAGAGAGATAGAGGGGTGAAAACAGAGAGAATGAGGGGTGAAAACAGAGTAATAGAGGGGTGAAAACAGAGTAATAGAGGGGTGAAAACAGAGTAATAGAGGGGTGAAAACAGAGTAATAGAGGGGTGAAAACAGAGAGTTTGATGGGTGAAAACACAGAGTTAGAGGGGTGAAAACAGAGTAATAGAGGGGTGAAAACAGAGAGTTTGATGGGTGAAAACACAGAGATAGATGGGTGAAAACAGAGAGATAGAGGGGTGAAAACAGAGAGTTGATTGGTGGAAACAGAGAGATAGAGGGGTGAAAACAGAGAGATAGAGGTGTGGAAACAGAGAGTTGATTGGTGGAAACAGAGAGATAGAGGGGTGGAAACAGAGAGATAGAGGGGTGAAAACAGAGAGTTAGAGGGGTGAAAACAGAGAGTTGATTGGTGGAAACAGAGAGATAGAGGGGTGGAAACAGAGGGTTTGATGGGTGAAAACACAGAGTTAGAGGGGTGGAAACAGAGCGATAGAGGGGTGAAAACAGAGAAATAGAGGGGTGAAAACAGAGAGATAGAGGGGTGGAAACAGAGAGATAGAGGGGTGAAAACAGAGAGATAGAGGGGTGGAAACAGAGCGAGGGAGAGAGACGTGGGCTGGATTAAGGCACACCCTGGGGGTGTACCACGGTCCAGTGCACACACAAAATCATCACATCGTCAAGAGACCTGGCTGCCAAACTACAGAGACAGAGGGAGGGAGGAGGAGGGAGGGAGGGAGGGAGGGAGGGAGGGAGGGAGGAGGAGGGAGGAGGGAGGGAGGGAGGGGGAGAAACGTTGGTAAAGACGGAGGGAGAGAAGAGTTTTCATTGCTGACGACTTTACTACACGACACCACCTAGACCACCCAAACATAGAGAATGAGAAGAGAGGGAAGGACAGAATGGGGGCGAGAGGAGGGCTGAGAATATAGGAGGGAAAAGAGAGGGAGGGAGAGAATGGAGGAGAGCAGAGAAGATAGGAGAGAGGGAAGGAGTGGAGAGGGAGGGGGAGAATGGAATAGGGTAGGGAAGATAGGAGGGAGGGAAGGAGAGGAGAGGGAGGGGGAGAATAGAGGGCAGGGAAGATAGGAGGGAGGGAAGGAGAGGAGAGGGAGGGGGAGAATAGAGGGCTGAGAATATAGGAGGGAAAAGAGAGGGAGGGAGAGAATGGAGGAGAGCAGAGAAGATAGGAGAGAGGGAAGGAGAAGAGAAGGAGGGGAGAATGGAATAGGGTAGGGAAGATAGGAGAGAGGGAAGGAGTGGAGAGGGAGGGGGAGAATGGAATAGGGTAGGGAAGATAGGAGAGAGGGAAGGAGAGGAGAGGGAGGGCGAGAATGGAGGGCAGGGAAGATAGGAGGGAGGGAAGGAGAGGAGAGGGAGGGGGAGAATAGAGGGCTGAGAATATAGGAGGGAAAAGAGAGGGAGGGAGAGAATGGAGGAGAGCAGAGAAGATAGGAGAGAGGGAAGGAGAGGAGAGGGAGGGGGAGAATGGAATAGGGTAGGGAAGATAGGAGGGAGGGGTGGAGAGGAGAGGGAGGGCGAGAATGGAGGGCAGGGAAGATAGGAGGGAGGTGAAGGAGAAGAGAGGGAGGGCGAGAATATAATAGGGTAGGGAAGATAGGAGAGAGGGAAGGAGAGGAGAGGGAGGGGGAGAATAGAGGGCAGGGAAGATAGGAGGGAGGGAAGGAGAGGAGAGGGAGGGGGAGAATAGAGGGCTGAGAATATAGGAGGGAAAAGAGAGGGAGGGAGAGAATGGAGGAGAGCAGAGAAGATAGGAGAGAGGGAAAGAGAGGAGAGGGAGGGGGAGAATGGAATAGGGTAGGGAAGATAGGAGAGAGGGAAGGAGAGGAGGGGGAGGGGGAGAATAGAGGGCAGGGAAGATAGGAGGGAGGGAAGGAGAGGAGAGGGAGGGGGAGAATAGAGGGCTGAGAATATAGGAGGGAAAAGAGAGGGAGGGAGAGAATGGAGGAGAGCAGAGAAGATAGGAGAGAGGGAAGGAGAAGAGAAGGAGGGGGAGAATGGAATAGGGTAGGGAAGATAGGAGAGAGGGAAGGAGTGGAGAGGGAGGGGGAGAATGGAATAGGGTAGGGAAGATAGGAGAGAGGGAAGGAGAGGAGAGGGAGGGCGAGAATGGAGGGCAGGGAAGATAGGAGGGAGGGAAGGAGAGGAGAGGGAGGGGGAGAATTGCGGGCTGAGAATATAGGAGGGAAAAGAGAGGGAGGGTGAGAATGGAGGAGAGCAGAGAAGATAGGAGAGAGGGAAGGAGAGGAGAGGGAGGGGGAGAATGGAATAGGGTAGGGAAGATAGGAGGGAGGGGTGGAGAGGAGAGGGAGGGCGAGAATGGAGGGCAGGGAAGATAGGAGGGAGGTGAAGGAGAAGAGAGGGAGGGCGAGAATATAATAGGGTAGGGAAGATAGGAGAGAGGGAAGGAGAGGAGAGGGAGGGGGAGAATAGAGGGCAGGGAAGATAGGAGGGAGGGAAGGAGAGGAGAGGGAGGGGGAGAATAGAGGGCTGAGAATATAGGAGGGAAAAGAGAGGGAGGGAGAGAATGGAGGAGAGCAGAGAAGATAGGAGAGAGGGAAAGAGAGGAGAGGGAGGGGGAGAATGGAATAGGGTAGGGAAGATAGGAGAGAGGGAAGGAGAGGAGGGGGAGGGGGAGAATAGAGGGCAGGGAAGATAGGAGGGAGGGAAGGAGAGGAGAGGGAGGGGGAGAATGGAATAGGGTAGGGAAGATAGGAGAGAGGGAAGGAGAGGAAGTGCGAGAATAGGAGAATAGGTAGGAGAGGGAGAAAGGGAAGAGAGGAAAGTGGAGTGAATGATGAAGAGGGAGAGAGATGACTATAATGACTATATCGACTATAATGACTATAATAACAATAATGACCATAATGACTATAATGACTATAATGACTATAATGACTATAATAACTATAATGACTATAATAACTATAATGACTATAATAACTATAATAACTATAATGACCATAATAACTATAATGACTATAATAACAATAATGATTATAATAACTATAATGACTATAATAACAATAATGATTATAATAACTATAATGACTATAATGACTATAATAACTATAATGACTATAATAACAATAATGATTATAATAACTATAATGACTATAATGACTATAATAACAATAATGACTATAATAACAATAATGACTATAATAACTATAATGACTGTAATAACTATAATGACTGTAATAACTATAATGACTATAATAACTATAATGACTATAATGACTATAATAACTATAATAACTATAATGACTATAATGACTATAATGACTATAATGACTATAATGACTATAATAACTATAATGACTATAATGACTATAATAACTATAATGACTATAATGACTATAATGACTATAATAACTATAATGACTATAATGACTATAATGACTATAATGACTATAATAACAATAATGATTATAATAACTATAATGACCATAATGACTATAATAACTATAATGACTATAATGACTATAATGACTATAATAACTATAATGACTATAATGACTATAATAACTATAATAACTATAATGACTATAATGACTATAATGACTATAATGACTATAATGACTAATGACTACAATGACTACAATAACTGTAATACATGTAATAACTTTAATAACTGTAATAAATGTAATAACTGTAATGACTGTAATGACTATAATGACTAAAATAACTTTAATGACTATAATGAGTATAATAACAATAATGACTATAATAACTATAATGACTATAATGACTATAATAACTATAATGACTATAATAACTATAATGACTATAATGACTATAATAACTATGATGACTATAATAACAATAATGACTATAATAACTATAATGACTATAATGACTATAATAACAATAATGACTATAATAACTATGATTATAATAACTATAATGACTATAATAACTATAATAACTATAATGACTATAATGACTATAATAACTATAACGACTATAATGACTATAATAACTATAATGATTATAATGACTATAATGACTATAATGACTATAATAACTATAATAACTATAATGACTATAATGACTATAATGACTATAATGACTATAATGACTATAATGACTATAATGACTATAATGACTAATGACTACAATGACTACAATAACTGTAATACATGTAATAACTTTAATAACTGTAATAAATGTAATAACTGTAATGACTGTAATGACTATAATGACTATAATGACTATAATGACTATAGTGACTATAATGACAATAATAACTATGACTATAATGACTATAATAACTATAATGACTATAATGACTATAATGACTATAATAACTATAATAACTATAATGACTATAAAGACTATAATGACTATAATAACTATAATGACTATAATAACTATAATGACTATAATGACTATAATAACTATAAAGACTATAATGACTATAATGACTATAATGACTATAATGACTATAATGACTATAATAACTATAATAACTATAATGACTATAATGACTATAATAACTATGACTATAATGACTATAATAACTATAATGACTATAATAACTATGACTATAATAACTATAATCACTATAATGACTATAATCACTATAATGACCATAATGACTATAATGACTATAATGACTATAATAACTATAATGACTATAATAACTATGACTATAATGACTATAATGACTATAATGACTATAATGACTATAATGACTATAATGACTAATGACTACAATGACTACAATAACTGTAATACATGTAATAACTTTAATAACTGTAATAAATGTAATAACTGTAATGACTGTAATGACTATAATGACTAAAATAACTTTAATGACTATAATGACTATAATAACAATAATGACTATAATAACTATAATGACTATAATGACTATAATAACTATAATGACTATAATAACAATAATGACTATAATAACTATAATGACTATAATAACTATAATGACTATAATGACTATAATAACTATAATGACTATAATAACAATAATGACTATAATAACTATAATGACTATAATGACTATAATAACAATAATGACTATAATAACTATGATTATAATAACTATAATGACTATAATAACTATAATAACTATAATGACTATAATGACTATAATAACTATAACGACTATAATGACTATAATAACTATAATGATTCTAATAACTATAATGACTATAATGACTATAATAACTATAATAACTATAATGACTATAATGACTATAATAACTATAATAACTATAATGACTACAATAACTATGACTATAATGACTATAATAACTATAATGACTATAATAACTATGACTATAATAACTATGACTATAATGACTATAATAACTATAATGACTATAATAACTATAATGACTATAATGACTATAATGACTATAATAACTATAATGACTATAATGACTATAATAACAATAATGACTATAATAACTATGATGACTATAATGACTATAATAACAATAATGACTATAATAACTATGATTATAATAACTATAATGACTATAATGACTATAATGACTATAATGACTATAATGACTAATGACTACAATGACTACAATAACTGTAATACATGTAATAACTTTAATAACTGTAATAAATGTAATAACTGTAATGACTGTAATGACTATAATGACTAAAATAACTTTAATGACTATAATGACTATAATAACAATAATGACTATAATAACTATAATGACTATAATGACTATAATAACTATAATGACTATAATAACTATAATGACTGTAATAACTATAATGACTGTAATAACTATAATGACTATAATAACTATAATGACTATAATAACTATAATGACTATGATGACTATAATAACAATAATGACTATAATAACTATAATGACTATAATGACTATAATAACAATAATGACTATAATAACTATGATTATAATAACTATAATGACTATAATAACTATAATAACTATAATGACTATAATGACTATAATAACTATAATGACTATAATGACTATAATAACTATAACGACTATAATGACTATAATAACAATAATGATTATAATAACTATAATGACTATAATGACTATAATAACTATAATAACTATAATGACTATAATGACTATAATAACTATAATAACTATAATGACTATAATGACTATAATGACTATAATAACTATAATGACTATAATAACTATGACTATAATGACTATAATGACTATAATGACTATAATGACTATAATGACTATAATGACTAATGACTACAATGACTACAATAACTGTAATACATGTAATAACTTTAATAACTGTAATAAATGTAATAACTGTAATGACTGTAATGACTAGAATGACTAAAATAACTTTAATGACTATAATGACTATAATAACAATAATGACTATAATAACTATAATGACTATAATGACTATAATAACTATAATGACTATAATAACTATAATGACTGTAATAACTATAATGACTGTAATAACTATAATGACTATAATAACTACAATGACTATAATAACTATAATGACTATAATGACTATAATAACAATAATGACTATAATAACTATGATTATAATAACTATAATGACTATAATAACTATAATAACTATAATGACTATAATGACTATAATAACTATAACGACTATAATGACTATAATAACTATAATGATTATAATAACTATAATGACTATAATGACTATAATAACTATAATAACTATAATGACTATAATGACTATAATAACTATAATAACTATAATGACTACAATGACTATAATAACTATAATGACTATAATGACTAATGACTACAATGACTACAATAACTGTAATACATGTAATAACTTTAATAACTGTAATAAATGTAATAACTGTAATGACTGTAATGACTATAATGACTATAATGACTATAATGACTATAGTGACTATAATGACAATAATAACTATGACTATAATGACTATAATAACTATAATGACTATAATGACTATAATGACTATAATAACTATAATAACTATAATGACTATAAAGACTATAATGACTATAATAACTATAATGACTATAATGACTATAATACCTATAATGACTATAATGACTATAATACCTATAATGACTATAATAACTATAATGACTATAATGACTATAATACCTATAATGACTATAATAACTATAATGACTATAATGACTATAATGACTATAATGACTATAATAACTATAATAACTATAATGACTATAATGACTATAATAACTATAATAACTATAATAACTATGATGACTATAATGACTATAATGACTATAATGACTATAATATCTATGACTATAATAACTATAATGACTATAATAACTATAATAACTATTATAACTATGACTATAATAACTATAATAACTATAATGACTATAAAGACTATAATAACTATAATAACTATAATGACTATAATGACTATAATAACTATAATGACTATAATAACTATGACTATAATAACTATGACTATAATGACTATAATAAATATAATGACTATAATAACTATAATGACTATAATGACTATAATAACAATAATGACTATAATAACTATGATTATAATAACTATAATGACTATAATGACTATAATGACTATAATGACTATAATGACTAATGACTACAATGACTACAATAACTGTAATACATGTAATAACTTTAATAACTGTAATAAATGTAATAACTGTAATGACTGTAATGACTATAATGACTAAAATAACTTTAATGACTATAATGACTATAATAACAATAATGACTATAATAACTATAATGACTATAATGACTATAATAACTATAATGACTATAATAACTATAATGACTGTAATAACTATAATGACTGTAATAACTATAATGACTATAATAACTATAATGACTATAATAACTATAATGACTATAATGACTATAATAACTATGATGACTATAATAACAATAATGACTATAATAACTATAATGACTATAATGACTATAATAACAATAATGACTATAATAACTATGATTATAATAACTATAATGACTATAATGACTAAAATAACTATAATGACTATAATGACTATAATGACTATAATAACTATAATAACTATAATGACTATAAAGACTATAATGACTATAATAACTATAATGACTATAATGACTATAATACCTATAATGACTATAATAACTATAATGACTATAATGACTATAATGACTATAATGACTATAATAACTATAATAACTATAATGACTATAATGACTATAATAACTATAATAACTAGGACTATAATGACTATAATATCTATGACTATAATAACTATAATGACTATAATAACTATAAAGACTATAATAACTATAAAGACTATAATAACTATAATAACTATAATGACTATAATGACTATAATAACTATGACTATAATGACTATAATAACTATAATGACTATAATAACTATGACTATAATAACTATGACTATAATGACTATAATAACAATAATGACTATAATAACTATAATAACTATAATGACTATAATGACTATAATGACTATAATAACTATGACTATAATAACTATAATGACCATAATAACTATAATAACTATAATGACTGTAATACTATAATAACTATAATGACTATAATGACTATAATGACTATAATAACTATGACTATAATGACTATAATAACTATAATGACTATAATAACTATGACTATAATAACTATGACTATAATGACTATAATAACTATAATGACTATAATAACTATGACTATAATAACTATAATGACCATAATAACTATAATAACTATAATGACTGTAATACTATAATAACTATAATGACTATAATGACTATAATGACTATAATGACTATAATGACTATAATAACTATAATGACTATAATGACTATAATGACTATAATAACTATAATGACTATAATAACTATAATGACTATAATAACTATGACTATAATGACTATAATGACTATAATGACTATAATGACTATAATGACTAATGACTACAATGACTACAATAACTGTAATACATGTAATAACTTTAATAACTGTAATAAATGTAATAACTGTAATGACTGTAATGACTATAATGACTAAAATAACTTTAATGACTATAATGACTATAATAACAATAATGACTATAATAACTATAATGACTATAATGACTATAATAACTATAATGACTATAATAACTATAATGACTGTAATAACTATAATGACTGTAATAACTATAATGACTATAATAACTATAATGACTATAATAACTATAATGACTATAATGACTATAATAACTATAATGACTATAATAACAATAATGACTATAATAACTATAATGACTATAATGACTATAATAACAATAATGACTATAATAACTATGATTATAATAACTATAATGACTATAATAACTATGATTATAATAACTATAATGACTACAATGACTATAATAACTATAATGACTATAATGACTAATGACTACAATGTCTACAATAACTGTAATACATGTAATAACTTTAATAACTGTAATAAATGTAATAACTGTAATGACTGTAATGACTATAATGACTATAATGACTATAATGACTATAGTGACTATAATGACAATAATAACTATGACTATAATGACTATAATAACTATAATGACTATAATGACTATAATGACTATAATAACTATAATAACTATAATGACTATAAAGACTATAATGACTATAATAACTATAATGACTATAATGACTATAATACCTATAATGACTATAATAACTATAATGACTATAATGACTATAATGACTATAATGACTATAATAACTATAATAACTATAATGACTATAATGACTATAATAACTATAATAACTATAATAACTATGATGACTATAATGACTATTACGACTATAATGACTATAATGACTATAATATCTATGACTATAATAACTATAATGACTATAATAACTATAATAACTATTATAACTATGACTATAATGACTATAATAACTATAATATCTATGACTATAATAACTATAATGACTTTAACCTCTATGGGACCGGCGGGACGAATTCGTCCCACCTACGTAACATCCACTGCCAGCCTGTGGCGCGATTTTCAAAATCTTCAAAATCCTATTACTTCAATTTCTCAAACATATGACTATTTTACAGCCATTTAAAGATAAGACTCTCGTTAATCTAACCACACTGTCCGATTTCAAAAAGGCTTTACAACGAAAGCAAAACATTAGATTATGTCAGCAGAGTACCAAGCCAGAAATAATCAGACACCCATTTTTCAAGCCAGCATATAATGTCACCAAAACCCAGAAGACAGCTAAATGCAGCACTCACCTTTGATGATCTTCATCAGATGACAACCCTAGGACATTATGTTATACAATACATGCATGTTTTGTTCAATCAAGTTCATATTTATATCAAAAACCAGCTTTTTACATTAGCATGTGACGTTCAGAACTAGCATACCCCCCGCAAACTTACGGGGAATTCGCTAACATTTTACTAAATTACTCACGATAAACGTTCACAAAAAGCATAACAATTATTTTAAGAATTATAGATACAGACCTCCTCTATGCACTCGATATGTCCGATTTT
>NC_059447.1:94697142-94769642 GCF_905237065.1 Salmo salar
CCCGTCTCCGCTCCTCTCCTCTCCCCTCTCCTCTCCCGTCTCCGCTCCTCTCCTCTCCCGTCTTCTCTCCTGTCTACTCTCCCGTCTCCTCTCCCGTCTCCGCTCCTCTCCTCTCCCCTCTCCTCTCCCGTCTTCTCTCCTGTCTACTCTCCCGTCTCCTCTCCATACTAATGGTTTCTACAGTAAATGAGCACTGATTAGGGATGGTCATTGATTACCTACGACACACACACATCACAGTCTAACTGATGTTCTCTGACATGCAGTACTAAATACTATACTAAACTGTTTAATGCAGTACTAACTACTGTACTAAACCCTGACATGCAGTACTAACTACTGTACTAAACCCTGACATGCAGTACTAAATACTGTACTAAACCCTGACATGCAGTACTAACTACTGTACTAAACCCTGACATGCAGTACTAAATACTGTACTAAACCTTGACATGCAGTACTAACTACTACACTAAACTGTTTAATGCAGTACTAACTATTTAATGCAGTACTAACTACTGTACTAAACTGTTTAATGCAGTACTAACTATTTAATGCAGTACTAACTACTGTACTAAACTGTTAAATGCAGTACTAACTATTTAATGCAGTACTAACTACTGTACTAAACTGTTTAATGCAGTACTAACTACTGTACTAAACTGTTTAATGCAGTACTAACTATTTAATGCAGTACTAACTATTTAATGCAGTACTAACTATTACACTAAACTGTTTAATGCAGTACTAACTATTTAATGCAGTACTAACTATTACACTAAACTGTTTAATGCAGTACTAACTACTATACTAAACTGTTTAATGCAGTACTAACTATTACACTAAACTGTTTAATGCAGTACTAACTACTACACTAAACTGTTTAATGCAGTACTAACTACTGTGCTAAACTGTTTAATGCAGTACTATTACACTAAACTGTTTAATGCAGTACTAACTACTACACTAAACTGTTTAATGCAGTACTAAGTACTACACTAAACTGTTTAATGCAGTACTAACTACTGTGCTAAACTAACTCACTCACACACACACACACACACACACACACACACACACACACACACACACACACACACACACACACACACACACACACACACATAGACAGAGACACACACACACACACACACACACACACACACACACACACACACACACACACACACACACACACACACACACATAGACAGAGACACACACACACACACACACACACACACACACACACACACACATAGACAGAGACACACACACACACACACACACACACACACACACACACACACACACACACACACACACACACACACACACACACACACACACACACACACACCCCCTACACTCACTTACCACATAGACTCACATAGCTACATGTGCAGCGATGTGTGTTTGTGAGGCCTTGTGGCGGTGTGTGTGTGTGTGTGTGTGTGTGTGAGATTGACACACAGTAAAGTTTTACAGGTGTGCTGAAGCAGATGATTAGGCTGTTAGCTGACTAATGAAATCTGCTGTGGCCTTACTGCTGCCGGGTCGAAGGTCAGCTTCCTGTTTGGATAGGACCCGCTTTAAACCACGCTGTTAGTGTGTGCGTGTGCAAATTCTTTTGACGAATCTGGCTTTTAGCTGGACTGGAAGTGTGTGTGTGTGTGTGTGTGTGTGTGTGTGTGTGTGTGTGTGTGTGTGTGTGTGTGTGTGTGTGTGTGTGTGTGTGTGTGTGTGTGTGTGTTATAAGGGAAGGTTGGGGCAATGCTATGGAATTTCAATTTGCTGCTCACCCCTCCAAGTCACCCTCCTTCTCTGCTCTTCCCATATGGCTTCCCTCCTTCCCTTCTTCTCTCCTTCGCTCATTCCCTCCTCCTCCCATCTCTCTTCCCTCCTTCCCTCCTCCTCCCTTCCCTCCTCCCCCCTCCTCCCATCTCTCTTCCCTCCTCCTCTCATCTCTCTTCCCTTCTTCCCTCCTTCCCTCCTCCTCCCTTCCCTCCTTCCCTCCTCCTCTCATCTCTCTTCCCTCCGTCCCTCCTCTTCCCATCTCTCTTCCCTCCTTCCCTCCTCCTCCCTTCCCTCCTGCCCTCCTCCTCCCATCTCTCTTCCCTCCTTCCCTCCTCCTCCCATCTCTCTTCCCTCCTTCCCTCCTCCTCCCATCTCTCTTCCCTCCTTCCCTCCTCCTCCCATCTCTCTTCCCTCCTTCCCTCCTCTTCCCATCTCTCTTCCCTCCTTCCCTCCTCCTCCCATCTCTTCCCTCCTTCTCCCCTCCTTCCCTCCTCCTCCTCCGTCCCTCCTCCTCCCATCTCTCTTCCCTCCTCCTCCCATCTTTCTTCCCTCCTTCCCTCCTCCTCCCATCTCTCTTCCCTCCTTCCCTCCTCCCCATCTCTCTTCCCTCCGTCCTTCCGTCCCTCATTCTCCCATCTTTCTTCCCTCCTTCCCTCCTCCTCCCATCTCTCTTCCCTCCTTCCCTCCTCCCCCATCTCTCTTCCCTCCGTCCTTCCGTCCCTCATCCTCCCATCTCTCTTCCCTCCTTCCCTCCTCCTCCCTTCCCTCCTTCCCTCCTCCTCCCATCTCTCTTCCCTCCTTCCCTCCTCCTCCCTTCCCTCCTTCCCTCCTCCTCCCATCTCTCTTCCCTCCTTCCCTTCTCCTCCCATCTCTCCTTCCGTCCTTCCCTCCTCCTCCCATCTCTCTTCCCTCCTTCCCACATCTCTCTTCCCTCCTTCCCTCCTCCTCCCATCTCTCCTTCCCTCCTTCCCTCCTCCTCGTTTCCCTCCTCCTCCCTCCTCCTCTCTTCCCTCCTTCCCTCCTCCTCCCTTCCTCCCTTCCCTCCTCCTCCCATCTCCCTTCTCCTTCCCTCCTCCCTCCTTCCTTCCTCCTCCCATCTCCCTTCCCTCCTTCCCTCCTCCCTTCCCCCTCTTCACCCCAGTTTGGGATGAAAGGAGCAGATGGAGGGGAGTGCAGATGGCCACAGCACCTCAGGCCTAGTTTTACATGGATGCACTGTTTTTACTAACTCACATACACACACACACACACACACACACACACACACACACACACACACACACACACACACACACACACACACACACACACACACACACACACACACACACACACACACACACACACACACACACACACACACACACACACACACTTGATCAGTGTATATGAGGTCACAGAACTCACAGGGGTTCTCTCTCTCTCTCTCTCTCTCTCTCTCTCTCTCTCTCTCTCTCTCTCTCTCGGTAAGTGGTGAAGCTAGCTAGCTGAGGATTACATTTTATATATCCCAATCCAGCTAGCTAGATGAGGATAACATTTTTGGATAGCTAGTTATCCAGCTAGTTAGCTGAGGATAACATTTCATATTACCCTACACAGCTAGCTAGCTATGGGTTTCATTTTTATATTAGCCTATCCAGCTAGCTAGCTGAGGATTTAATATTATATTGGCCTATCTAGCTAGCTAGCTGAGAATAAACATTTTATATTAGCTTATCCAGCTAGCTAGCTGAGGATTACATTTGTATCTTAGCCTATCCAGCTAGCCTCTTGAGGATACCCTAGGATAGGGGGCGCCACAGCGCATTTTGAAAAAAAATCGTTCCCATTTTCAACGGCCTACTAATCAAACTCAGAAGCTAGGGCATGCATATACTTATTATATATGGATAGAAAACACTCTAAAGTTTCTAAAACTGTTTGAATGGTGTCTGTGAGTATAACAGAACTCAAATGGCAGTCAAAACCCCGAGACCGATTGAAACAGGAAGTGGAATTCTGAATTGTGGACTCGACTTCTCATCTTTCCTTATTAATCACACCGTTAACAATGGTTCAGTGAGCACTTCCTATTGCTTCCACTAGATGTCCCCAGTCTTTTCACAGTGGTTTGAGCCTTATACGGTCGAAACTCAGTGAATGAGACGAGTTGGAAATTGGTCACAGGGGATGGGCCATCACCATTATGACGCCGGCGGCCATGTCTACCCCCACCTTTGGAAACGGTTTTAAAGGCCATGAAATCATCCCCCTCGAATCTTATTGGCTCTCTTGGTGTTACAGGCCCTGAAGATTAATGTTTTACAACGTTTGACATGTTTGAACGAACCTACAGGTGGGAGAATCTCATTTTATCCGGAACTTCAGCCCTGCGCTTGGAGAGAGCCATAGGACGCGCTACCAACAGCAGGCTAATGGAACGTGAAGTATGGACTTTTTGACCGAAAATACATCTGTTGTGGACCTGGGATGCTTTCTGATGAAGACAACTAAAGGTAGGCGATTATTGACAATATTATACAAGATGAGATGTGACATGCGATTGTTTCCAAGATGGCGCCGAGCTCTGTATATTAGCTCATTTTCTGAGTATCGCATCTCCTTTTATTGCAAAGTGTGATTACCCAGTAAAGTTAATTTAAAATCTGGTATGACAGGTGTTCTCAAGAGATATTCATCTATAAATGTTAGATTGACAATATACATTTAAAAAATCGTTATAGGATAGTAATTTAGGGAAATGTAGCATTGTTTACCGGGACGCATTTGAGGGGAAATTATTTAGTCAACGTCAGACAGAGATGTAAAATGATGTTTTTATATATAAATATGACCTTTATTGAACAAAAGAATGCATGCATTGTATAACATGATGTCCTAGGGGTGCCATCTGATGAAGTTTGTAAAAGGTTAGTGCTGCATTTAGCTGTTTTTTGATTATATGTGATGCAAGTGGTTGGTCGGAAAATGGCTATGAAGCTGCTTTTTACGATGGACTCATCTAACATAATCTAATGATTTGCTTTTCCTGTAAAACCTTTTTGAAATCGGACGACGTGGGTCGATTCAGGAGAGGTGTATCTATAAAAAAAAAAAAAAAATTATGAATTTTTTTTTTAATGCTAATTGGCGATATGATTTTTCACTGGATTTTGATCCCGCTGACGGGATGAGACGCTGAAGAGGCTAGCTAGCTGAGGATAAAATATTTTTATCAGCCTATCCAGATAGCAAGCTGATGATTATATTTGTATCTTAGCCTATCCCATGCCAAATTTGTTCAGTCTCCTGAGGGAGAAAAGGTGTTGCCGTGCCCTCTTCACGACTGTCTTGGTGTGTTTGGACCATGACAGTTTGTTGGTGATGTGGACACCAAGGAACTTGAAGCTCTCAACCTGCTCCACTGCAGCCCCGTCGATGAGAATGGGGACGTGCTCGTCCTCTTTTTCCTGTAGTCCACAATCATCTCCAATGTCTTGATCACGTTGAGGGAGAGGTTGTTGTCCTGGCAACACACGGCCAGGTCTCTGACCTCCTCCCTATAGGCTGTCTCATCGTTGTTGGTGATCAGACCTGCCACTGTTGTGTCGTCAGTAAACTTAATGATGGTGTTGGAGTCGTGCCTGGCCATGCAGTCATTGGTGAACAGGGAGTACAGGAGGGGACTGAGCACGCACTCCTGAGGGGCCCCTGCGTTGAGGATCAGCGTGGCAGATGTGTTGTTACCTACCCTCACCACCTGGGGACGGCCCGTCAGGAAGTTCAGGATCCAGTTGCAGAGGGAGGTGTTTAGTCCCAGGGTCCTTAGCTTAGTGAAGAGCTTTGTGGGCACTATGGTGTTGAACGCTGAGCTGTAGTCAATGAATAGCATTCTAACAGTTATGGAGTTTGGAGTGCAATAGAGATTATATCATCTGTGGATCTGTTGGGGTGGTATACAAATTGGGGTGGGTCTAGGGTTTCTGGGATAATGATGTTGATGTGAGCCATGACCAGCCTTTCAATGCATTTCATGGCTACAGAGTGCTACGGGGTGGTAAACATTTAGGCAGGTTACCTTGGTGTTCTTGGGCACAGGGACTATGGTGGTCTGCTTGAAATGTTGGTATTACAGGCTCGGTCAAGGACAGGTTGAAAATGTCAATGAAGACACTTGCCAGTTGGCCAGTGCATGCTCGGAGGACACGTCCTGGTAATCTGTCTGAATGTTGACCTGTTTAAAGGTCTTACTCAAATCGGAGAGAGTGATCACCCAGTCGTCCGGAACAGCTGATGCTCTCATGCACGCTTCAGTGTTGCTTGCCTCGAAGCGAGCATAGAATTTATTTAGTATGTATGGTAGGCTTGTGTCACTGGGCTGCTCGGGGCTGTGCCTCCTTTTGTAGTCCGTAATCATTTGCAAGCCCTGCCACATCCGACAAGCATCGGAGCCGGTGTAGTACGATTCAGTCTTAGTCCGGCATTGACGCTTTGTCTGTTTGAAGGTACATCGGAGGGCATAGCGGGATTTCTTGTAAGCTTTCGGGTTAGAGTTAAACTCCTTGAAAGCGGCAGCTCAAGCCTTTAGTTCAGTGCAGATATTGCCTGTAATCCATGGCTTCTGGTTGGGGTATGTACGTACGGTCACTGTGGGGACGACGTCATCAATGCACTTATTTATGAAGCCAGTGACTGATGTGGTGTACTCCTCAATGCCATCGAAAGAATCCCGGAACATATTCCAGTCTGTACTAGCAAAACAGTCCTGTAGTTTAGCATCCGCGTCATCTGACCACTTCCTCATTGAGCGAGTGACTGGTACTTCCTGCTTTAGTTTTTGCTTGTAAGCAGGAATCAGGAGGATAGAATTGTGGTCAGATGTGTCAAATGGAGGGCGAGGGAGAGCTTTGTACTCGTCTCTGTGTGTGGAGTAAAGGTGGTCTTAGTGCAGCATCGGTTTGTGGTAGTAAATAGACGGCTAAGAAAAATATAGATGAAAACTGTCTTGGTAGGTAGTGTGGTCTACAGCTTATCATGAGGTACTCTACCTCTTGGTAGATAGTGTGGTCTACAGCTTATCATGAGGTACTCTACCTCTTGGTAGATAGTGTGGTCTACAGCTGATCATGAGGTACTCTACCTCTTGGTAGATAGTGTGGTCTACAGCTTATCATGAGGTACTCTACCTCTTGGTAGATAGTGTGGTCTACAGCTGATCATGAGGTACTCTACCTCTTGGTAGATAGTGTGGTCTACAGCTGATCATGAGGTACTCTACCTCTTGGTAGATAGTGTGGTCTACAGCTGATCATGAGGTACTCTACATCTTGGTAGATAGTGTGGTCTACAGCTTATCATGAGGTACTGTATCTCTTTGTTGGTTACTACATGTTTCCATATCTGTAATTTCATAGTTTTGATGTCTTCACTATTATTATTATTTAATGAAGCTGCCAGTTGAGGACTTGTGAGGCGTCTGTTTCTCAAACTAGACACTCCAATGTACTTGTCCTCTTGCTCAGTTGTGCACCGGGGCCTCCCACTCTTTCTATTCTGGTTAGGGCCAGTTTGCTCTGTTCTGTGAAGGGAGTAATACAAAGAGTTGAATGAGATCTTCAGTTTCTTGACAATTTCTCTCATGGAATAGCCTTCATTTCTCAGAACAAGAATAGACTGATGAGTTTCAGAAGAACGGTCTTTGTTTCTGGCCATTTTGAGCCTGTAATCGAACACATAAATGCTGACGCTCCAGATACTCAACTAGTCTAAAGAAGGCCAGTTTTATTGCTTCTTTAACCTCTTGGGGCTAGGTGGGACGCTAGCGTGCCACCTGTGGTGCACTCCATCAACAGCAGGTGCATTTCAAGAGCGGCAAATTTGAATCCAAATAAATGTCAAAATTCAAATTTTTCAAAAATACAACTATGTTACACCATTTGAAAGATAAACATCTCCTTAATCTAACCACGTTTTACGATTTCAAAAAGGTTTTACGGCGAAAGCATAAATTTAGAGTATGTTAGGACAGTACATTTACAAGAGTTGTGTGTAATGTTTTGTCAAGTCAAAGACAGGGTCACCAAAACCATAAAACCAGCTAAAATGATACACTAACCTTTTACAATCTCCATCAGATGACACTCCTAGGACATTATGTTAGACAATGCATGCATTTTTAGTTCTATCAAGTTCATATTTATATACAAAAACAGCGTTTTACTATGGCATTGATGTTGAGGAAATCGTTTCCCTCCAATAACCGGCAGTCAAGTCAGCGTCACAAATTAAATAATTAAAATTAGAAAACATTGGTAAAATATTATATTGTCATTTAAAGAATTATAGATTTACATCTTTTGAACGCAATCAACTTGCCAGATTTAAAAATAACCTTACTGGGAAATCACACTTTGCAATAATCTGAGCACTGTGCCCAGAAAAATACGCGTTGCGATACAGACTAGACGTCATGTTGGGGAGATCTAAAATCGAAAATACTATGTAAATAATCCATTACCTTTGATTCTCTTCATCAGATGTCACTTCCAGGTATCACAGGTCCATAACGAATGTAGTTTTGTTCAAAAAAGCTCATCATTTATGTCCAAAAATCTCCGTCTCGTTAGCACATGATGTAAGCCAGCCGGACTTCTCGTCATGAACGAGGGGAAAAAATATATTTCCGTTCGTTCAAACATGTCAAACGTTGTATAGCATAAATCATTAGGGCCTTTTTAACCAGAACATGAATAATATTCAAGGTGGACGAATGCATAGCCTTTTATAACGTATTGGAACGAGGGTACCCAACATGAAGTAGCGCCAGGTGTCTAATGGGACATCACCGTTCCATGGCTCTTGTTCGGTCAGATCTCCCTCCAGAAGACTCAAAACACTTTGTAAAGGCTGGTGACATCTAGTGGAAGCAATAGGAAGTGCCAAAATATTCCTAAACCCCTGTGTTTTTCAATGGGATAGGTTTAAAATCAATACAACACATCAGGTATCCACTTCCTGTCAGAAAATGTCTCAGGGTTTTGCCTGCCAAATGAGTTCTGTTATACTCACAGACACCATTCAAACAGTTTTGGAAACTTTAGAGTGTTTTCTATCCATATATAATAAGTATATGCATATTCTAGTTACTGGGTAGGATTAGTAACCAGATTAAATCGGGTACATTTTTTTTATCCAGACGTGCAAATGCTGCCCCCTAGACCCAACAGGTTAATCAGAACAACAGTTTTCAGCTGTGTTAACATAATTGCAAAAGGGTTTTCTAATGATCAATTAGCCTTTTAAAATGATAAACTTGGATTAGCTAACACAACGTGCCATTGGAACACAGGAGTGATGGTTGCTGATAATGGGTGTCTGTACAGCCAGAAGAGGACTGGCCACCCCTCATAGCCTGGTTCCTCTCTAGGTTTCTTCCTAGGTTTTTGACCTTTCTAGGGAGTTTTTCGTAGGGAGTTTTTCCTAGCCACCGTGCTTCTTTCACATGCATTGCTTGCTGTTTGGGGTTTTAGGCTGGGTTTCTGTACAGCACTTTGAGATATCAGCTGATGTACGAAGGGCTATATAAATACATTTGATTTGATTTGATTTGTACGCCTATGTAGATATTCCATTAAAATCAGCCGTTTCCAGCTACAATAGTAATTTACAACATTAACAATGTCTACACTGTATTTCTGATCAATTTTATGTTATTGTAATGAACAAAAAAATGTACTTTTCTTTCAAAAACAAGGACATTTGTAGCTGACCCCAAACTTTTGAATGGTAGTGTATATTATATATTTATATGTTATATATTTCCCTATATAATTTCCCTATATAAACAGTGTGTTATATATTTCCCTATATAAACAGTATGTTATATATTTCCCTATGTAAACAGTGTGTTATATATTTTCCTATATAAACAGTGTGTTATATATTTCCCTATATAAACAGTGTGTTATATATTTCCCTATATAAACAGTATGTTATATATTTCCCTATGTAAACAGTGTGTTATATATTTCCCTATATAAACAGTGTGTTATATATTTCCCTATATAAACAGTGTGTTATATAAACAGTATGTTATATATTTCCCTATGTAAACAGTGTGTTATATATTTCCCTATATAAACAGTGTGTTATATAAACAGTGTGTTATATATTTCCCTATATAAACAGTGTGTTATATAAACAGTGTGTTATATATTCCCCTATATAAACAGTGTGTTATATAAACAGTGTGTTATATATTTCCCTATGTAAACAGTGTGTTATATATTTCCCTATGTAAACAGTGTGTTATATATTTCCCTATATAAATAGTGTGTTATATATTTCCCTATGTAAACAGTGTGTTATATAATCAGTGTGTTATATATTTCCCTATATAAACAGTGTGTTATATATTTCCCTATATAATCAGTGTGTTATATATTTCCCTATGTAAACAGTGTGTTATATAATCAGTGTGTTATATATTTCCCTATATAAACAGTGTGTTATAGAAACAGTGTTATATATTTCCCTATGTAAACAGTGCGTTATATATTTCCCTATATAAACAGTGTGTTATATATTTCCCTATGTAAACAGTGTGTTATATATTTCCCTATATTAACAGCGTGTTATATATTTCCCTATATAAACAGTGTGTTATATATTTCCCTATGTAAACAGTGTGTTATATATTTCACTATGTAAACAGTGTGTTATATATTTCCCTATGTAAACAGTGTGTTATATATTTCCCTATATAAACAGTGTGTTATATATTTCCCTATGTAAACAGTGTGTTATATATTTCCCTATATAAACAGTGTGTTATATAAACAGTGTGTTATATATTTCCCTATATTAACAGTGTGTTATATAAACAGTGTGTTATATATTTCCCTATATAAACAGCGTGTTATATATTTCCCTATATAAACAGTTTGTTATATATTTCCCTATATAAACAGTGTGCTATATATTTCCCTATATAAACAGTGTGTTATATAAACAGTGTTATATATTTCCCGATATAAACAGTATGTTATATATTTCCCTATATAAACAGTGTGTTATATATTTCCCTATAAAAACAGTGTGTTATATATTTCCCTATATAAACAGTGTGTTATATATTTCCCTATATAAACAGTGTGTTATATATTTCCCTATGTAAACAGTGTGTTATATATTTCCCTACATAAACAGTGTGTTATATATTTCCCTATGTAAACAGTGTGTTATATATTTCCCTATATAAACAGTGTGTTATATAGTTCCCTATGTAAACAGTGTGTTATATATTTCCCTATATATACAGTGTGTTATATATTTCCCTATATAAACAGTGTGTTATATATTTCCCTATATAAACAGTGTGTTATATATTTCCCTATGTAAACAGTGTGTTATATATTTCCCTATATAAACAGTGTGTTATATAAACAGTGTGTTATATATTTCCCTATATAAACAGTGTGTTATATAAACAGTGTGTTATATATTTCCCTATATAAACAGTGTGTTATATATTTCCCTATATAAACAGTGTGTTATATATTTTTCCCTATATAAACACTGTGTTATATAAACAGTGTTATATATTTCCCTATATAAACAGCGTGTTATATATTTCCTTATATAAAGAGTTTGTTATATATTTCCCTATGTAAACAGGTATAGTGTTATATATTTCCTATATAAACAGTGTGTTATATATTTCCCTATATTAACAGTGTGTTATATATTTCCCTATGTAAACAGTCTGTTATATATTTCCCTATATAAACAGTGTGTTATATATTTCCCTATATAAACAGTGTTTTATATAAACAGTGTGTTATATATTTCCCTATATAAACAGTGTGTTATATATTTCCCTATATAAACAGTGTGTTATATACTGTTTTCCCTATATAAACAGTGTGTTATATATTTCCCTATATAAACAGTGTGTTATATATTTCCCTATATAAACAGTGTGTTATATATTTCCCTATATAAACAGTGTGTTATATAAACAGTGTGTTATATATTTCCCTATATGAAACAGTGTGTTATATATTTCCCTATGTAAACAGTGTGTTATATATTTCCCTATATAAACAGTGTGTTATATAAGTGTGTTATATATAACAGTGTTATATATTTCCCTATATAAACAGTGTGTTATATATTTCCCTATATAAACAGCGTGTTATATATTTCCCTATATAAACAGTGTGTTATATAAACAGTGTGTTATATATTTCCCTATATAAACAGTGTGTTATATATTTCCCTATATAAACAGTGTGTTATATATTTCCCTTTATAAACAGTGTGTTATATATTTCCCTATATAAACAGTGTGTTATATATTCCTATATAAACAGTGTGTTATATATTTCCCTATATAAACAGTGTGTTATATATTTCCCTATATAAACAGTGTGTTATATATTTCCCTATGAAACAGTGTGTTATATATTTCCCTATATAAACAGTGTGTTATATATTTCCCTATATTAACAGTGTGTTATATAAACAGTGTGTTATATATTTCCCTATATAAACAGTGTGTTATATATTTCCCTATATAAACTGTGTGTTATATAAACAGTGTGTTATATATTTCCCTATGTAAACAGTGTGTTATATATTTCCCTATATAAACAGTGTGTTATATAAACAGTGTGTTATATATTTCCCTATATAAACAGTGTGTTATATATTTCCCTATATAAACAGTGTGTTATATATTTCCCTATATAAACAGTGTGTTATATAAACAGTGTGTTATATATTTCCCTATGTAAACAGTGTGTTATATATTTCCCTATATAAACAGTGTGTTATATATTTCCCTATATAAACAGTGTGTTATATATTTCCCTATATAAACAGTTTGTTATATATTTCCCTATATAAACAGTGTGTTATATAAACAGTGTGTTATATATTTCCCTATATAAACAGTGTGTTATATATTTCCCTATATTAACAGTGTGTTATATAAACAGTGTGTTATATATTTCCCTATATAAACAGTGTGTTATATATTTCCCTATATTAACAGTGTGTTATATATTTCCCTATATAAACAGTGTGTTATATATTTCCCTATATTAACAGTGTGTTATATAAACAGTGTGTTATATATTTCCCTATTTAAACAGTGTGTTATATATTTCCCTATATAAACAGTGTGTTATATATTTCCCTATATAAACAGTGTGTTATATAAACAGTGTGTTATATATTTCCCTATATAAACAGTGTGTTATATATTTCCCTATATTAACAGTGTGTTATATACACAGTGTGTTATATATTTCCCTATATAAACAGTGTGTTATATATTTCCCTATATAAACAGTGTGTTATATAAACAGTGTGTTATATATTTCCCTATGTAAACAGTCTGTTATATATTTCCCTATATAAACAGTGTGTTATATATTTCCCTATATAAACAGTGTGTTATATATTTCCCTATATAAACAGTTTGTTATATAAACAGTGTGTTATATATTTCCCTATATAAACAGTGTGTTATATATTTCCATATATAAACAGTGTGTTATATATTTCCCTATATAAACAGTGTGTTATATATTTCCCTATATTAACAGTGTGTTATATATTTCCCTATATAAACAGTGTGTTATATATTTCCCTATATTAACAGTGTGTTATATAAACAGTGTGTTATATATTTCCCTATGTAAACAGTATGTTATATATTTCCCTATATAAACAGTGTGTTATATAAACAGTGTGTTATATAAACAGTGTGTTATATAAACAGTGTGTTATATATTTCCCTATATAAACAGTGTGTTATATATTTCCCTATGTAAACAGTGTGTTATATATTTCCCTATGTAAACAGTGTGTTATATAAACAGTGTGTTATATATTTCCCTATATAAACAGTGTGTTATATATTTCCCTATATAAACAGTGTGTTATATATTTCCCTATATAAACAGTGTGTTATATAAACAGTGTGTTTTATCAACAGTGTTATATATTTCCCTATATAAACAGTGTGTTATATATTTCCCTATATAAACAGTGTGTTATATATTTCCCTATATAAACAGTGTGTTATATAAACAGTGTGTTATATATTTCCCTATGTAAACAGTGTGTTATATATTTCCCTATATAAACAGTGTGTTATATATTTCCCTATATAAACAGTTTGTTATATATTTCCCTATATAAACAGTGTGTTATATAAACAGTGTGTTATATATTTCCCTATATAAACCGTGTGTTATATATTTCCCTATATTAACAGTGTGTTATATAAACAGTGTGTTATATATTTCCCTATATAAACAGTGTGTTATATATTTCCCTATATAAACAGTGTGTTATATAAACAGTGTGTTATATATTTCCCTATGTAAACAGTGTGTTATATATTTCCCTATATAAACAGTGTGTTATATATTTCCCTATATAAACAGTGTGTTATATATTTCCCTATATAAACAGTGTGTTATATATTTCCCTATATAAACAGTGTGTTATATAAACAGTGTGTTATATCAACAGTGTTGTATATTTCCCTATATAAACAGTGTGTTATATATTTCCCTATATAAACAGTGTGTTATATAAACAGTGTGTTATATATTTCCCTATGTAAACAGTGTGTTATATATTTCCCTATATAAACAGTGTGTTATATATTTTCCTATATAAACAGTGTGTTATATATTTCCCTATATAAACAGTTTGTTATATATTTCCCTATATAAACAGTGTGTTATATAAACAGTGTGTTATATATTTCCCTATATAAACAGTGTGTTATATATTTCCCTATATTAACAGTGTGTTATATATTAACAGTGTGTTATATATTTCCCAGTGTGTTATATAAACAGTGTGTTATATATTCCCTATATAAACAGTGTGTTATATATTTCCCTATATAAACAGTGTGTTATATATTTCCCTATATAAACAGTGTGTTATATAAACAGTGTGTTATATATTTCCCTATTTAAACAGTGTGTTATATATTTCCCTATATAAACAGTGTGTTATATAAACAGTGTGTTATATATTTCCCTATATAAACAGTGTGTTATATATTTCCCTATATAAACAGTGTGTTATATAAACAGTGTGTTATATATTTCCCTATATAAACAGTGTGTTATATATTTCCATATAAACAGTGTGTTATATATTTCCCTATATAAACAGTGTGTTATATATTTCCTATATAAACAGTGTGTTATATAAACAGTGTGTTATATATTTCCCTATATAAACAGTGTGTTATATATTTCCCTATATAAACAGTGTGTTATATATTTCCCTATATAAACAGTGTGTTATATATCTAAACAGTGTGTTATATAAACAGTGTGTTATATATTTCCCTATATAAACAGTGTGTTATATATTTCCCTATATAAACAGTGTGTTATATATTTCCTATATAAACAGTGTGTTATATAAACAGTGTGTTATATATTTCCCTATATAAACAGTGTGTTATATATTTCCCTATATAAACAGTGTGTTATATATTTCCCTATATAAACAGTGTGTTATATATTTCCCTATATAAACAGTGTGTTATATAAACAGTGTGTTATATATTTCCCTATATAAACAGTGTGTTATATATTTCCCTATATAAAACAGTGTGTTATATATTTCCCTATATAAACAGTGTGTTATATATTTCCCTATATAAACAGTGTGTTATATAAACAGTGTGTTATATATTTCCCTATTAAACAGTGTGTTATATATTTCCCTATATAAACAGTGTGTTATATATTTCCCTATATAAACAGTGTGTTATATAAACAGTGTGTTATATATTTCCCTATATAAACAGTGTGTTATATATTTCCCTATATAAACAGTTTGTTATATAAACAGTGTGTTATATATTTCCCTATATAAACAGTGTTTATATATTTCCCTATATAAACAGTGTGTTATATATTTCCCTATATAAACAGTGTGTTATATATTTCCCTATATAAACAGTGTGTTATATATTTCCCTATATAAACAGTGTGTTATATATTTCCCTATATAAACAGTGTGTTATATAAACAGTGTGTTATATATTTCCCTATATAAACAGTGTGTTATATATTTCCCTATATAAACAGTGTGTTATATATTTCCCTATATAAACAGTGTGTTATATATTCCTATAAACAGTGTGTTATATATTTCCCTATATAAACAGTGTGTTATATATTTCCCTATATAAACAGTGTGTTATATATTTCCCTATGTAAACAGTGTATGTTATATATTTCCCTATATAAACAGTGTGTTATATATAATTTTATATAAACAGTGTGTTATATAAACAGTGTGTTATATATTTCCCTATATAAACAGTGTGTTATATATTTCCCTATATTAACAGTGTGTTATATAAACAGTGTGTTATATATTTCCCTATATAAACAGTGTGTTATATATTTCCCTATATAAACAGTGTGTTATATATTTCCCTATATAAACAGTGTGTTATATATTCCCTATATAAACAGTGTGTTATATATTTCCCTATATAAACAGTGTGTTATATATTTCCCTATATAAACAGTGTGTTATATAAACAGTGTGTTATATATTTCCCTATATAAACAGTGTGTTATATATTTCCCTATATAAACAGTGTGTTATATATTTCCTATATAAACAGTGTGTTATATAAACAGTGTGTTATATATTTCCCTATATAAACAGTGTGTTATATATTTCCCTATATTAACAGTGTGTTATATAAACAGTGTGTTATATATTTCCCTATATAAACAGTGTGTTATATATTTCCCTATATAAACAGTGTGTTATATATTTCCCTATATAAACAGTGTGTTATATATTTCCCTATATAAACAGTGTGTTATATATTTCCCTATATAAACAGTGTGTTATATATTTCCCTATATAAACAGTGTGTTATATATTTCCCTATATAAACAGTGTGTTATATATTTCCCTATATAAACAGTGTGTTATATATTTCCCTATATAAACAGTGTGTTATATAAACAGTGTGTTATATATTTCCCTATGTAAACAGTGTGTTATATATTTCCCTATATAAACAGTGTGTTATATATTTCCTATATAAACAGTGTGTTATATAAACAGTGTGTTATATATTTCCCTATGTAAACAGTGTGTTATATATTTCCCTATATAAACAGTGTGTTATATATTCCCTATATTAACAGTGTGTTATATATTTCCCTATATAAACAGTGTGTTATATATTTCCCTATATAAACAGTGTGTTATATATTTCCCTATATAAACAGTGTGTTATATATTTCCCTATATAAACAGTGTGTTATATAAACAGTGTGTTATATATTCCCCTATATAAACAGTGTGTTATATATTTCCCTATATAAACAGTGTGTTATATATTCCCTATATAAACAGTGTGTTATATAAACAGTGTGTCCTATATAAACAGTGTGTTATATATTTCCCTATATAAACAGTGTGTTATATATTTCCCTATATAAACAGTGTGTTATATAAACAGTGTGTTATATATTTCCCTATATAAACAGTGTGTTATATATTTCCCTATATAAACAGTGTGTTATATATTTCCCTATATAAACAGTGTGTTATATATTTCCTATATAAACAGTGTGTTATATATTTCCCTATATAAACAGTGTGTTATATATTTCCCTATATAAACAGTGTGTTATATATTTCCCTATATAAACAGTGTGTTATATACCTATATAAACAGTGTGTTATATATTTCCCTATATAAACAGTGTGTTATATATTTCCCTATATAAACAGTGTGTTATATATTTCCCTATATAAACAGTGTGTTATATATTCCCTATATAAACAGTGTGTTATATAAACAGTGTGTTATATATTTCCCTATATAAACAGTGTGTTATATATTTCCCTATATAAACAGTGTGTTATATATTTCCCTATATAAACAGTGTGTTATATAAACAGTGTGTTATATATTTCCCTATATAAACAGTGTGTTATATATTTCCCTATATAAACAGTGTGTTATATATTTCCCTATATAAACAGTGTGTTATATATTTCCCTATATAAACAGTGTGTTATATAAACAGTGTGTTATATATTTCCCTATGTAAACAGTGTGTTATATATTTCCCTATATAAACAGTGTGTTATATATTTCCCTATAAACAGTGTGTTATATAAACAGTGTGTTATATAAACAGTGTGTTATATATTTCCCTATATAAACAGTGTGTTATATATTTCCCTATATAAACAGTGTGTTATATATTTCCCTATATAAACAGTGTGTTATATAAACAGTGTGTTATATATTTCCCTATATAAACAGTGTGTTATATATTTCCCTATATAAACAGTGTGTTATATATTCCCTATATAAACAGTGTGTTATATATTTCCCTATATAAACAGTGTGTTATATATTCCCTATATAAACAGTGTGTTATATAAACAGTGTGTTATATATTCCCTATGTAAACAGTGTGTTATATATTTCCCTATATAAACAGTGTGTTATATAAACAGTGTGTTATATATTTCCCTATATAAACAGTGTGTTATATATTTCCCTATATAAACAGTGTGTTATATAAACAGTGTGTTATATATTTCCTATATAAACAGTGTGTTATATATTTCCCATATAAACAGTGTTATATATTTATATTTCCCTATATAAACAGTGTGTTATATATTCCCTATATAAACAGTGTGTTATATATTTATTAAACAGTGTGTTATATATTTCCCTATATAAACAGTGTGTTATATATTTCCCTATATAAACAGTGTGTTATATACATAAACAGTGTGTTATATATTTCCCTATATAAACAGTGTGTTATATATTTCCCTATATAAACAGTGTGTTATATATTTCCCTATATAAACAGTGTGTTATATATTTCCCTATATAAACAGTTTGTTATATATTTCCCTATATAAACAGTGTGTTATATAAACAGTGTGTTATATAACAGTGTGTTATATATTTCCTATATAAACAGTGTGTTATATATTTCCCTATATTAACAGTGTGTTATATAAACAGTGTGTTATATATTTCCCTATATAAACAGTGTGTTATATATTTCCCTATATTAACAGTGTGTTATATATTTCCCTATATAAACAGTGTGTTATATTTTTCCGTATATTAACAGTGTGTTATATAAACATTGTGTTATATATTTCCCTATTTAAACAGTGTGTTATATATTTCCCTATATAAACAGTGTGTTATATATTTCCCTATATAAACAGTGTGTTATATAAACAGTGTGTTATATATTTCCCTATATAAACAGTGTGTTATATATTTCCCTATATTAACAGTGTGTTATATACACAGTGTGTTATATATTTCCCTATATAAACAGTGTGTTATATATTTCCCTATATAAACAGTGTGTTATATAAACAGTGTGTTATATATTTCCCTATGTAAACAGTCTGTTATATATTTCCCTATATAAACAGTGTGTTATATATTTCCCTATATAAACAGTGTGTTATATATTTCCCTATATAAACAGTTTGTTATATAAACAGTGTGTTATATATTTCCCTATATAAACAGTGTGTTATATATTTCCATATATAAACAGTGTGTTATATATTTCCCTATATAAACAGTGTGTTATATATTTCCCTATATAAACAGTGTGTTATATAAACAGTGTGTTATATCAACAGTGTTGTATATTTCCCTATATAAACAGTGTGTTATATATTTCCCTATATAAACAGTGTGTTATATATTTCCCTATATAAACAGTGTGTTATATATTTCCCTATGTAAACAGTGTGTTATATATTTCCCTATATAAACAGTGTGTTATATATTTCCCTATATAAACAGTTTGTTATATATTTCCCTATATAAACAGTGTGTTATATAAACAGTGTGTTATATATTTCCCTATATAAACAGTGTGTTATATATTTCCCTATATTAACAGTGTGTTATATAAACAGTGTGTTATATATTTCCCTATATAAACAGTGTGTTATATATTTCCCTATATTAACAGTGTGTTATATATTTCCCTATATAAACAGTGTGTTATATTTTTCCCTATATTAACAGTGTGTTATATAAACAGTGTGTTATATATTTCCCTATTTAAACAGTGTGTTATATATTTCCCTATATAAACAGTGTGTTATATATTTCCCTATATAAACAGTGTGTTATATAAACAGTGTGTTATATAAACAGTGTGTTATATATTTCCCTATATTAACAGTGTGTTATATACACAGTGTGTTATATATTTCCCTATATAAACAGTGTGTTATATATTTCCCTATATAAACAGTGTGTTATATAAACAGTGTGTTATATATTTCCCTATATAAACAGTCTGTTATATATTTCCCTATATAAACAGTGTGTTATATATTTCCCTATATAAACAGTGTGTTATTTTCCCTATATAAACAGTGTGTTATATATTTCCCTATATAAACAGTGTGTTATATATTTCCCTATATAAACAGTGTGTTATATATTTAACAGTGTGTTATATATTTCCCTATATAAACAGTGTGTTATATATTTCCCTATATAAACAGTGTGTTATATATTTCCCTATATAAACAGTGTGTTATATATTTCCCTATATAAACAGTGTGTTATATATTTCCCTATATAAACAGTGTGTTATATAAACAGTGTGTTATATATTTCCCTATATAAACAGTGTGTTATATATTTCCCTATATAAACAGTGTGTTATATATTTCCCTATATAAACAGTGTGTTATATATTTCCCTATATAAACAGTGTGTTATATATTTCCCTATATAAACAGTGTGTTATATATTTCCCTATATAAACAGTGTGTTATATATTTCCCTATATAAACAGTGTGTTATATATTTCCCTATATAAACAGTGTGTTATATAAACAGTGTGTTATATATTTCCCTATATAAACAGTGTGTTATATATTTCCCTATATAAACAGTGTGTTATATATTTCCCTATATAAACAGTGTGTTATATATTTCCCTATATAAACAGTGTGTTATATATTTCCCTATATAAACAGTGTGTTATATAAACAGTGTGTTATATATTTCCCTATATAAACAGTGTGTTATATATTTCCCTATATAAACAGTGTGTTATATATTTCCCTATATAAACAGTGTGTTATATATTTCCCTATATAAACAGTGTGTTATATATTTCCCTATATAAACAGTGTGTAATTCCCTATATAAACAGTGTGTTATATATTTCCTATATAAACAGTGTGTTATATATTTCCCTATATAAACAGTGTGTTATATATTTCCCTATATAAACAGTGTGTTATATATTTCCCTATATAAACAGTGTGTTATATAAACAGTGTGTTATATATTTCCCTATATAAACAGTGTGTTATATATTTCCCTATATAAACAGTGTGTTATATATTTCCTATATAAACAGTGTGTTATATATTTCCCTATATAAACAGTGTGTTATATATTTCCCTATATAAACAGTGTGTTATATATTTCCCTATATAAACAGTGTGTTATATATTTCCCTATATAAACAGTGTGTTATATAAACAGTGTGCTATATAAACAGTGTGTTATATATTTCCCTATATAAACAGTGTGTTATATATTTCCCTATATAAACAGTGTGTTATATATTTCCCTATATAAACAGTGTGTTATATAAACAGTGTGTTATATATTTCCCTATGTAAACAGTGTGTTATATATTTCCCTATATAAACAGTGTGTTATATATTTCCCTATATAAACAGTGTGTTATATATTTCCTTATATAAACAGTTTGTTATATAAAACAGTGTGTTATATAAACAGTGTGTTATATATTTCCCTATATAAACAGTGTGTTATATATTTCCCTATATTAACAGTGTGTTATATAAACAGTGTGTTATATATTTCCCTATATAAACAGTGTGTTATATATTTCCCTATATTAACAGTGTGTTATATATTTCCCTATATAAACAGTGTGTTATATATTTCCCTATATTAACAGTGTGTTATATAATCAGTGTGTTATATATTTCCCTATTTAAACAGTGTGTTATATATTTCCCTATATAAACAGTGTGTTATATATTTCCCTATATAAACAGTGTGTTATATAAACAGTGTGTTATATATTTCCCTATATAAACAGTGTGTTGTATATTTCCCTATATTAACAGTGTGTTATATACACAGTGTGTTATATATTTCCCTATATAAACAGTGTGTTATCAAATTCAATCAATCAATCAAATTTATTTTTATATAGCCCTTCGTACATCAGCTGATATTCTCAAAGTGCTGTACAGAAACCCAGCCTAAAACCCCAAACAGCAAGCAAAGCATGTGAAAGAAGCACGGTGGCTAGGAAAAACTCCCTAGGAAAAACTCCCTAGAAAGGCCAAAAACCTAGGAAGAAACCTAGAGAGGAACCAGGCTATGAGGGGTGGCCAGTCCTCTTCTGGCTGTGCAGGGTGGATATTAAAACAGAACATGGTCAAAATGTTAAAATGTTAAAATGTTCATAAATGACCAGCATGGTCAAATAATAATAATCATAGTAGTTGTCGAGGGTGCAACAAGCACGTCCGGTGAACAGGTCAGGGTTCCATAGCCGCAGGCAGAACAGTTGAAACTGGAGCAGCAGCACGGCCAGGTGGACTGGGGACAGCAAGGAGTCATCATACCAGGTAGTCCTGAGGCATGGTCCTAGGGCTCAGGTCCTCCGAGAGAAAGACAGAAAGAGAGAAAGAGAGAATTAGAGAGAGCATATTTAAATACACACAGGACACCGGATAAGACAAGAGAAATACTCCAGATGTAACAGACTGACCCTAGCCCCCGACACATAAACTACTGCAGCATAAATACTGGAGGCTGAGACAGGAGGGATCAGAAGACACTGTGGCCCCATCCGATGATACCGGACAGGGCCAAACAGGCAGGATATAACCCCACCCACTTTGCCAAAGCACAGCCCCACACCACTAGAGGGATGTCTCCAACCACCAACTTACCGGTCCCAAGACAAGGCCGAGTATAGCCCACAACGATCTCCGCCATGGCACAACCCAAGGGGGGCGCCAACCAGACAGGAAGACCACGTCAGTGACTCAACCCACTCAAGTGACGCACCCCTCCCATGGACGGCATGGAAGAACACCAGTAGGCCAGTGACTCAGCCTCTGTAAAAGGGTTAGAGGCAGAGAATCCCAGTGGAAAGAGGGGAACCGGCAAGGCAGAGACAGCAAGGGCGGTTCGTTGCTCCAGCCTTTCCGTTCACCTTCACACTCCTGGGCCAGACTATACTTAATCATAGGACCTACTGAAGAGATAAGTCTTCAGTAAAGACTTAAAGGTTGAGACTGAGTCTGCGTCTTATATATTTCCCTATATAAACAGTGTGTTATATAAACAGTGTGTTATATATTTCCCTATGTAAACAGTCTGTTATATATTTCCCTATATAAACAGTGTGTTATATATTTCCCTATATAAACAGTGTGTTATATATTTCCCTATATAAACAGTTTGTTATATAAACAGTGTGTTATATATTTCCCTATATAAACAGTGTGTTATATATTTCCATATATAAACAGTGTGTTATATATTTCCCTATATAAACAGTGTGTTATATATTTCCCTATATTAACAGTGTGTTATATATTTCCCTATATAAACAGTGTGTTATATATTTCCCTATATTAACAGTGTGTTATATATTTCCCTATGTAAACAGTGTGTTATATATTTCCCTATATAAACAGTGTGTTATATAAACAGTGTGTTATATAAACAGTGTGTTATATAAACAGTGTGTTATATAAACAGTGTGTTATATATTTCCCTATATAAACAGTGTGTTATATATTTCCCTATATTAACAGTGTGTTATATAAACAGTGTGTTATATATTTCCCTATATAAACAGTGTGTTATATATTTCCCTATATAAACAGTGTGTTATATATTCTCTATTAAACAGTGTGTTATATATTTCCCTATGTAAACAGTGTGTTATATAAACAGTGTGTTATATATTTCCCTATGTAAACAGTGTGTTATATATTTCCCTATATAAACAGTGTGTTATATATTTCCCTATATAAACAGTGTGTTATATAAACAGTGTGTTTTATCAACAGTGTTATATATTTCCCTATATAAACAGTGTGTTATATATTTCCCTATATAAACAGTGTGTTATATATTTCCCTATATAAACAGTGTGTTATATAAACAGTGTGTTATATATTTCCCTATGTAAACAGTGTGTTATATATTTCCCTATATAAACAGTGTGTTATATATTTCCCTATATAAACAGTGTGTTATATATTTCCCTATATAAACAGTTTGTTATATATTTCCCTATATAAACAGTGTGTTATATAAACAGTGTGTTATATATTTCCCTATATAAACAGTGTGTTATATATTTCCCTATATTAACAGTGTGTTATATAAACAGTGTGTTATATATTTCCCTATATAAACAGTGTGTTATATATTTCCCTATATTAACAGTGTGTTATATATTTCCCTATATAAACAGTGTGTTATATATTTCCCTATATTAACAGTGTGTTATATAATCAGTGTGTTATATATTTCCCTATTTAAACAGTGTGTTATATATTTCCCTATATAAACAGTGTGTTATATATTTCCCTATATAAACAGTGTGTTATATAAACAGTGTGTTATATATTTCCCTATATAAACAGTGTGTTGTATATTTCCCTATATTAACAGTGTGTTATATACACAGTGTGTTATATATTTCCCTATATAAACAGTGTGTTATATATTTCCTATATAAACAGTGTGTTATATAAACAGTGTGTTATATATTTCCCTATGTAAACAGTCTGTTATATATTTCCCTATATAAACAGTGTGTTATATATTTCCCTATATAAACAGTGTGTTATATATTTCCCTATATAAACAGTTTGTTATATAAACAGTGTGTTATATATTTCCCTATATAAACAGTGTGTTATATATTTCCATATATAAACAGTGTGTTATATATTCCCTATATAAACAGTGTGTTATATATTCCCTATATTAACAGTGTGTTATATATTTCCCTATATAAACAGTGTGTTATATATTTCCCTATATTAACAGTGTGTTATATATTTCCCTATGTAAACAGTATGTTATATATTTCCCTATATAAACAGTGTGTTATATAAACAGTGTGTTATATAAACAGTGTGTTATATAAACAGTGTGTTATATATTCCCTATATAAACAGTGTGTTATATATTTCCCTATATTAACAGTGTGTTATATAAACAGTGTGTTATATATTTCCCTATATAAACAGTGTGTTATATATTTCCCTATATAAACAGTGTGTTATATATTTCCGTATGTAAACAGTGTGTTATATATTTCCCTATGTAAACAGTGTGTTATATAAACAGTGTGTTATATATTTCCCTATGTAAACAGTGTGTTATATATTTCCCTATATAAACAGTGTGTTATATATTTCCCTATATAAACAGTGTGTTATATAAACAGTGTGTTTTATCAACAGTGTTATATATTTCCCTATATAAACAGTGTGTTATATATTTCCCTATATAAACAGTGTGTTATATATTTCCCTATATAAACAGTGTGTTATATAAACAGTGTGTTATATATTTCCCTATGTAAACAGTGTGTTATATATTTCCCTATATAAACAGTGTGTTATATATTTCCCTATATAAACAGTTTGTTATATATTTCCCTATATAAACAGTGTGTTATATAAACAGTGTGTTATATATTTCCCTATATAAACCGTGTGTTATATATTTCCCTATATTAACAGTGTGTTATATAAACAGTGTGTTATATATTTCCCTATATAAACAGTGTGTTATATATTTCCCTATATAAACAGTGTGTTATATAAACAGTGTGTTATATATTTCCCTATGTAAACAGTGTGTTATATATTTCCCTATATAAACAGTGTGTTATATATTTCCCTATATAAACAGTGTGTTATATATTTCCCTATATAAACAGTGTGTTATATATTCCCTATATAAACAGTGTGTTATATCAACAGTGTTGTATATTTCCCTATATAAACAGTGTGTTATATATTTCCCTATATAAACAGTGTGTTATATATTTCCCTATATAAACAGTGTGTTATATAAACAGTGTGTTATATATTTCCCTATGTAAACAGTGTGTTATATATTTCCTATATAAACAGTGTGTTATATATTTCCCTATATAAACAGTGTGTTATATATTCCCTATATAAACAGTTTGTTTTTTTTTCCTATATAAACAGTGTGTTATATAAACAGTGTGTTATATATTTCCCTATATAAACAGTGTGTTATATATTTCCAGTGTGTTATATAAACAGTGTGTTATATATTCCCTATATAAACAGTGTGTTATATATTTCCCTATATTAACAGTGTGTTATATATTTCCTATATAAACAGTGTGTTATATATTTCCGTATATTAACAGTGTGTTATATAAACAGTGTGTTATATATTTCCCTATATAAACAGTGTGTTATATATTTCCCTATATAAACAGTGTGTTATATATTTTCCTTTATAAACAGTGTGTTATATATTTCCCTATATAAACAGTGTGTTATATATTTCCCTATATTAACAGTGTGTTATATACACAGTGTGTTATATATTCCCTATATAAACAGTGTGTTATATATTTCCCTATATAAACAGTGTGTTATATAAACAGTGTGTTATATATTTCCCTATGTAAACAGTCTGTTATATATTTCCCTATATAAACAGTGTGTTATATATTTCCCTATATAAACAGTGTGTTATATATTTCCCTATATAAACAGTGTGTTATATATTTCCCTATATAAACAGTGTGTTATATATTCCCTATATAAACAGTGTGTTATATATTTCCCTATATAAACAGTGTGTTATATATTTCCTATATAAACAGTGTGTTATATAAACAGTGTGTTATATCAACAGTGTTGTATATTTCCCTATATAAACAGTGTGTTATATATTTCCCTATATAAACAGTGTGTTATATATTTCCCTATATAAACAGTGTGTTATATAAACAGTGTGTTATATATTTCCCTATGTAAACAGTGTGTTATATATTTCCCTATATAAACAGTGTGTTATATATTTCCCTATATAAACAGTTTGTTATATATTTCCCTATATAAACAGTGTGTTATATAAACAGTGTGTTATATATTTCCCTATATAAACAGTGTGTTATATATTTCCCTATATTAACAGTGTGTTATATAAACAGTGTGTTATATATTTCCCTATATAAACAGTGTGTTATATATTTCCCTATATTAACAGTGTGTTATATATTTCCCTATATAAACAGTGTGTTATATTTTTCCCTATATTAACAGTGTGTTATATAAACAGTGTGTTATATATTTCCCTATTTAAACAGTGTGTTATATATTTCCCTATATAAACAGTGTGTTATATATTTCCCTATATAAACAGTGTGTTATATAAACAGTGTGTTATATATTTCCCTATATAAACAGTGTGTTATATATTTCCCTATATTAACAGTGTGTTATATACACAGTGTGTTATATATTTCCCTATATAAACAGTGTGTTATATATTTCCCTATATAAACAGTGTGTTATATAAACAGTGTGTTATATATTTCCCTATGTAAACAGTCTGTTATATATTTCCCTATATAAACAGTGTGTTATATATTTCCCTATATAAACAGTGTGTTATATATTTCCCTATATAAACAGTTTGTTATATAAACAGTGTGTTATATATTTCCCTATATAAACAGTGTGTTATATATTTCCATATATAAACAGTGTGTTATATATTTCCCTATATAAACAGTGTGTTATATATTTCCCTATATTAACAGTGTGTTATATATTTCCCTATATAAACAGTGTGTTATATATTTCCCTATATTAACAGTGTGTTATATATTTCCCTATGTAAACAGTATGTTATATATTTCCCTATATAAACAGTGTGTTATATAAACAGTGTGTTATATAAACAGTGTGTTATATAAACAGTGTGTTATATATTTCCCTATATAAACAGTGTGTTATATATTTCCCTATATTAACAGTGTGTTATATAAACAGTGTGTTATATATTTCCCTATATAAACAGTGTGTTATATATTTCCCTATATAAACAGTGTGTTATATATTTCCCTATGTAAACAGTGTGTTATATATTTCCCTATGTAAACAGTGTGTTATATAAACAGTGTGTTATATATTTCCCTATGTAAACAGTGTGTTATATATTTCCCTATATAAACAGTGTGTTATATATTTCCCTATATAAACAGTGTGTTATATATTTCCCTATATAAACAGTGTGTTATATAAACAGTGTGTTATATATTTCCCTATGTAAACAGTGTGTTATATATTTCCCTATATAAACAGTTTGTTATATATTTCCCTATATAAACAGTGTGTTATATAAACAGTGTGTTATATATTTCCCTATATAAACAGTGTGTTATATATTTCCCTATATTAACAGTGTGTTATATAAACAGTGTGTTATATATTTCTCTATATAAACAGTGTGTTATATATTTCCCTATATTAAAAGTGTGTTATATATTTCCCTTTATAAACAGTGTGTTATATATTTCCCTATATAAACAGTGTGTTATATATTTCCCTATATAAACAGTGTGTTATATATTTCCCTATATAAACAGTGTGTTATATATTTCCCTATATAAACAGTGTGTTATATATTTCCCTATATAAACAGTGTGTTATATATTTCCCTATATAAACAGTGTGTTATATATTTCCCTATATAAACAGTGTGTTATATATTTCCCTATGTAAACAGTGTGTTATATATTCCCTATATAAACAGTGTGTTATATATTTCCCTATATTAACAGTGTGTTATATAAACAGTGTGTTATATATTTCCCTATATAAACAGTGTGTTATATATTTCCCTATATAAACAGTGTGTTATATAAACAGTGTGTTATATATTTCCCTATGTAAACAGTGTGTTATATATTTCCCTATATAAACATTTTGTGTTATATATTTCCCTATATAAACAGTGTGTTATATATTTCCCTATATAAACAGTGTGTTATATATTTCCCTATATAAACAGTGTGTTATATAAACAGTGTGTTATATCAACAGTGTTGTATATTTCCCTATATAAACAGTGTGTTATATATTTCCCTATATAAACAGTGTGTTATATATTCCAGTGTTATATAAACAGTGTGTTATATATTTCCCTATATAAACAGTGTGTTATATATTTCCCTATATAAACAGTGTGTTATATAAACAGTGTGTTATATATTTCCCTATATAAACAGTGTGTTATATAAACATTGTGTTATATATTTCCCTATATAAACAGTGTGTTATATATTTCCCTATATAAACAGTGTGTTATATATTTTCCTTTATAAACAGTGTGTTATATATTCCCTATATAAACAGTGTGTTATATATTTCCCTATATAAACAGTGTGTTATATAAACAGTGTGTTATATATTTCCCTATATAAACAGTGTGTTATATATTTCCCTATATAAACAGTGTGTTATATATTTCCCTATATAAACAGTGTGTTATATACTATGTAAACAGTGTGTTATATATTTCCCTATATAAACAGTGTGTTATATATTTCCCCTATATAAACAGTGTGTTATATATTTCCCTATATAAACAGTGTGTTATATATTCCCTATATAAACAGTGTGTTATATAAACAGTGTGTTATATATTTCCCTATATAAACAGTGTGTTATATATTTCCCTATATAAACAGTGTGTTATATATTTCCCTATATAAACAGTGTGTTATATAAACAGTGTGTTATATATTCCCTATGTAAACAGTGTGTTATATATTTCCCTATATAAACAGTGTGTTATATATTTCCCTATATAAACAGTGTGTTATATATTTCCCTATATAAACAGTTTGTTATATATTTCCCTATATAAACAGTGTGTTATATAAACAGTGTGTTATATATTTCCCTATATAAACAGTGTGTTATATATTTCCCTATATAAACAGTGTGTTATATAAACAGTGTGTTATATATTTCCCTATATAAACAGTGTGTTATATATTTCCCTATATAAACAGTGTGTTATATATTTCCCTATATAAACAGTGTGTTATATATTTCCCTATATTAACAGTGTGTTATATAAACAGTGTGTTATATATTTCCCTATTTAAACAGTGTGTTATATATTTCCCTATATAAACAGTGTGTTATATATTTCCCTATATAAACAGTGTGTTATATAAACAGTGTGTTATATAAACAGTGTGTTATATATTTCCCTATATTAACAGTGTGTTATATAAACAGTGTGTTATATATTTCCCTATATAAACAGTGTGTTATATATTTCCCTATATAAACAGTGTGTTATATATTTCCCTATATAAACAGTGTGTTATATATTTCCCTTTATAAACAGTGTGTTATATATTTCCCTATATAAACAGTGTGTTATATATTTCCTATATAAACAGTGTGTTATATATTTCCCATATAAACAGTGTGTTATATATTTCCCTATATAAACAGTGTGTTATATAAACAGTGTGTTATATATTTCCCTATATAAACAGTGTGTTATATATTTCCCTATATAAACAGTGTGTTATATATTTCCTATATAAACAGTGTGTTATATATTTCCTATATAAACAGTGTGTTATATATTTCCTATATAAACAGTGTGTTATATAAACAGTGTGTTATATATTTCCCTATATAAACAGTGTGTTATATATTTCCCTATATAAACAGTGTGTTATATATTTCCCTATATAAACAGTGTGTTATATACTTGTTATATAAACAGTGTGTTATATATTTCCCTATATAAACAGTGTGTTATATATTTCCCTATATAAACAGTGTGTTATATATTCCCTATATAAACAGTGTGTTATATATTCCCTATATAAACAGTGTGTTATATATTTCCCTATATAAACAGTGTGTTATATATTTCCCTATATAAACAGTGTGTTATATATTTCCCTATATAAACAGTGTGTTATATAAACAGTGTGTTATATATTTCCCTATATAAACAGTGTGTTATATATTTCCCTATATAAACAGTGTGTTTATATAAACAGTGTGTTATATATAACAGTGTGTTATATATTCCCTATATAAACAGTGTGTTATATATTTCCCTATATAAACAGTGTGTTATATAACTTTTCCTATATAAACAGTGTGTTATATATTTCCCTATATAAACAGTGTGTTATATATTCTTAAACAGTGTGTTATATATTTCCCTATATAAACAGTGTGTTATATAAACAGTGTGTTATATATTTCCCTATATAAACAGTGTGTTATATATTTCCCTATATAAACAGTGTGTTATATAAACAGTGTGTTATATATTTCCCTATATAAACAGTGTGTTATATATTTCCCTATATAAACAGTGTGTTATATATTCCTATATAAACAGTGTGTTATATATTTCCCTATATAAACAGTGTGTTATATAAACAGTGTGTTATATATTTCCCTATATAAACAGTGTGTTATATATTTCCCTATATAAACAGTGTGTTATATATTTCCCTATATAAACAGTGTGTTATATATTCAAACAGTGTGTTATATATTTCCCTATATAAACAGTGTGTTATATATTTCCTATATAAACAGTGTGTTATATAAACAGTGTGTTATATATTTCCCTATATAAACAGTGTGTTATATATTTCCCTATATAAACAGTGTGTTATATATTCATATAAACAGTGTGTTATATATTTCCCTATATAAACAGTGTGTTATATATTTCCCTATATAAACAGTGTGTTATATATTTCCCTATATAAACAGTGTGTTATATATTTCCCTATATAAACAGTGTGTTATATATTTCCTATAAACAGTGTGTTATATATTTCCCTATATAAACAGTGTGTTATATATTTCCCTATATAAACAGTGTGTTATATATTTCCCTATAAACAGTGTGTTATATAAACAGTGTGTTATATATTTCCCTATATAAACAGTGTGTTATATATTTCCCTATATAAACAGTGTGTTATATATTTCCCTATATAAACAGTGTGTTATATAAACAGTGTGTTATATATTCCTATATAAACAGTGTGTTATATATTTCCCTATATAAACAGTGTGTTATATATTTCCCTATATAAACAGTGTGTTATATATTTCCCTATATAAACAGTGTGTTATATATCTTAAACAGTGTGTTATATATTTCCCTATATAAACAGTGTGTTATATATTTCCCTATATAAACAGTGTGTTATATATTTCCCTATATAAACAGTGTGTTATATATTTCCCTATATAAACAGTGTGTTATATAAACAGTGTGTTATATATTTCCCTATATAAACAGTGTGTTATATATTTCCCTATATTAACAGTGTGTTATATAAACAGTGTGTTATATATTTCCCTATATAAACAGTGTGTTATATATTTCCCTATATAAACAGTGTGTTATATATTTCCCTATGTAAACAGTGTGTTATATATTTCCCTATATAAACAGTGTGTTATATAAACAGTGTGTTATATATTTCCTATATAAACAGTGTGTTATATATTCCTATATAAACAGTGTGTTATATAAACAGTGTGTTATATATTTCCCTATATAAACAGTGTGTTATATATTTCCCTATATAAACAGTGTGTTATATATTTCCCTATATAAACAGTGTGTTATATATTCCCTATATAAACAGTGTGTTATATAAACAGTGTGTTATATATTCCCTATATAAACAGTGTGTTATATATTTCCCTATATAAACAGTGTGTTATATATTCCCTATATAAACAGTGTGTTATATAAACAGTGTGTTATATATTTCCCTATATAAACAGTGTGTTATATATTTCCTATATAAACAGTGTGTTATATATTTCCCATATAAACAGTGTGTTATATATTCCCTATATAAACAGTGTGTTATATATTTCCCTATATAAACAGTGTGTTATATATTTCCCTATATAAACAGTGTGTTATATATTCCTATATAAACAGTGTGTTATATATTTCCCTATATAAACAGTGTGTTATATATTTCCCTATATAAACAGTGTGTTATATATTTCCTATATAAACAGTGTGTTATATATTTCCCTATATAAACAGTGTGTTATATATTTCCTTATATAAACAGTGTGTTATATATTTCCCTATATAAACAGTGTGTTATATATTTCCCTATATAAACAGTGTGTTATATATTTCCCTATATAAACAGTGTGTTATATATTTCCCTATATAAACAGTGTGTTATATATTCCCATATAAACAGTGTGTTATATATTTCCCTATATAAACAGTGTGTTATATATTTCCCTATATAAACAGTGTGTTTCCTATATAAACAGTGTGTTATATATTTCCCTATATAAACAGTGTGTTATATATTTCCCTATATAAACAGTGTGTTATATATTTCCCTATATTAACAGTGTGTTATATAAACAGTGTGTTATATATTTCCCTATATAAACAGTGTGTTATATATTTCCCTATATAAACAGTGTGTTATATATTTCCCTATATAAACAGTGTGTTATATAAACAGTGTTATATATTTCCCTATATAAACAGTGTGTTATATATTTCCCTATATAAACAGTGTGTTATATATTCCTATATAAACAGTGTGTTATATGTTTCCCTATATAAACAGTGTGTTATATATTTCCCTATATAAACAGTGTGTTATATATTTCCCTATATAAACAGTGTGTTATATATTTCCCTATATAAACAGTGTGTTATATATTTCCCTATATAAACAGTGTGTTATATATTTCCCTATATAAACAGTGTGTTATATATTTCCTATATAAACAGTGTGTTATATATTTCCCTATATAAACAGTGTGTTATATATTTCCCTATATAAACAGTGTGTTATATAAACAGTGTGTTATATATTTCCCTATATAAACAGTGTGTTATATATTTCCCTATATAAACAGTGTGTTATATATTTCCCTATATAAACAGTGTGTTATATATTTCCCTATATAAACAGTGTGTTATATATTTCCCTATATAAACAGTGTGTTATATATTTCCTATATAAACAGTGTGTTATATAAACAGTGTGTTATATATTTCCCTATATAAACAGTGTGTTATATATTTCCCTATATAAACAGTGTGTTATATATTTCCTATATAAACAGTGTGTTATATATTTCCCTATATAAACAGTGTGTTATATAAACAGTGTGTTATATATTTCCCTATATAAACAGTGTGTTATATATTTCCCTATATAAACAGTGTGTTATATATTTCCCTATATAAACAGTGTGTTATATATTTCCCTATATAAACAGTGTGTTATATATTTCCCTATATAAACAGTGTGTTATATAAACAGTGTGTTATATATTTCCCTATATAAACAGTGTGTTATATATTTCCCTATATAAACAGTGTGTTATATATTTCCCTATATAAACAGTGTGTTATATATTTCCCTATATAAACAGTGTGTTATATAAACAGTGTGTTATATAAACAGTGTGTTATATATTTCCCTATATAAACAGTGTGTTATATATTTCCCTATATTAACAGTGTGTTATATAAACAGTGTGTTATATATTTCCCTATATAAACAGTGTGTTATATATTTCCCTATATAAACAGTGTGTTATATAAACAGTGTTATATATTTCCCTATATAAACAGTGTGTTATATATTTCCCTATATAAACAGTGTGTTTTCCTATATAAACAGTGTGTTATATATTTCCCTATATAAACAGTGTGTTATATATTTCCCTATATAAACAGTGTGTTATATATTTCCCTATGTAAACAGTGTGTTATATATTTCCCTATATAAACAGTGTGTTATATAAACAGTGTGTTATATATTTCCCTATATAAACAGTGTGTTATATATTTCCCTATATAAACAGTGTGTTATATATTTCCCTATATAAACAGTGTGTTATATATTTCCCTATATAAACAGTGTGTTATATATTTCCCTATATAAACAGTGTGTTATATATTTCCCTATATAAACAGTGTGTTATATATTTCCCTATATAAACAGTGTGTTATATATTTCCCTATATAAACAGTGTGTTATATATTTCCCTATATAAACAGTGTTATATTCTATATAAACAGTGTGTTATATATTTCCCTATATAAACAGTGTGTTATATATTTCCCTATATATATATAAACAGTGTGTTATATATTTCCCTATATAAACAGTGTGTTATATATTTCCCTATATAAACAGTGTGTTATATAAACAGTGTGTTATATATTTCCCTATATAAACAGTGTGTTATATATTTCCCTATATAAACAGTGTGTTATATATTTCCCTATATAAACAGTGTGTTATATATTTCCCTATATAAACAGTGTGTTATATAAACAGTGTGTTATATAAACAGTGTGTTATATATTTCCCTATATAAACAGTGTGTTATATATTTCCCTATATAAACAGTGTGTTATATATTTCCCTATATAAACAGTGTGTTATATAAACAGTGTGTTATATATTTCCCTATGTAAACAGTGTGTTATATATTTCCCTATATAAACAGTGTGTTATATATTTCCCTATATAAACAGTGTGTTATATAAACAGTGTGTTATATATTTCCCTATATAAACAGTGTGTTATATATTTCCCTATATAAACAGTGTGTTATATATTTCCCTATATAAACAGTGTGTTATATAAACAGTGTGTTATATATTTCCCTATATAAACAGTGTGTTATATATTTCCCTATATAAACAGTGTGTTATATAAACAGTGTGTTATATATTTCCCTATATAAACAGTGTGTTATATATTTCCCTATATAAACAGTGTGTTATATATTCCTATATAAACAGTGTGTTATATATTTCCCTATATAAACAGTGTGTTATATATTTCCCTATATAAACAGTGTGTTATATATTTCCCTATATAAACAGTGTGTTATATATTTCCCTATATAAACAGTGTGTTATATATTCCATAAACAGTGTGTTATATATTTCCCTATATAAACAGTGTGTTATATATTTCCCTATATAAACAGTGTGTTATATATTTCCCTATATAAACAGTGTGTTATATAAACAGTGTGTTATATATTTCCCTATATTAACAGTGTGTTATATATTTCCCTATATAAACAGTGTGTTATATATTTCCCTATATAAACAGTGTGTTATATATTTCCCTATATAAACAGTGTGTTATATATTTCCCTATATAAACAGTGTGTTATATATTTCCCTATATAAACAGTGTGTTATATATTTCCCTATATAAACAGTGTGTTATATAAACAGTGTGTTATATCAACAGTATTGTATATTTCCCTATATAAACAGTGTGTTATATATTTCCCTATATAAACAGTGTGTTATATATTTCCCTATATAAACAGTGTGTTATATAAACAGTGTGTTATATATTTCCCTATGTAAACAGTGTGTTATATATTTCCCTATATAAACAGTGTGTTATATATTTCCCTATATAAACAGTGTGTTATATATTTCCCTATATAAACAGTTTGTTATATATTTCCCTATATAAACAGTGTGTTATATAAACAGTGTGTTATATATTTCCCTATATAAACAGTGTGTTATATATTTCCCTATATTAACAGTGTGTTATATAAACAGTGTGTTATATATTTCCCTATATAAACAGTGTGTTATATATTTCCCTATATTAACAGTGTGTTATATATTTCCCTATATAAACAGTGTGTTATATATTTCCCTATATTAACAGTGTGTTATATAAACAGTGTGTTATATATTTCCCTATTTAAACAGTGTGTTATATATTTCCCTATATAAACAGTGTGTTATATATTTCCCTATATAAACAGTGTGTTATATAAACAGTGTGTTATATATTTCCCTATATAAACAGTGTGTTATATATTTCCCTATATTAACAGTGTGTTATATACACAGTGTGTTATATATTTCCCTATATAAACAGTGTGTTATATATTTCCCTATATAAACAGTGTGTTATATAAACAGTGTGTTATATATTTCCCTATGTAAACAGTCTGTTATATATTTCCCTATATAAACAGTGTGTTATATATTTCCCTATATAAACAGTGTGTTATATATTTCCCTATATAAACAGTTTGTTATATAAACAGTGTGTTATATATTTCCCTATATAAACAGTGTGTTATATATTTCCATATATAAACAGTGTGTTATATATTTCCCTATATAAACAGTGTGTTATATATTTCCCTATATTAACAGTGTGTTATATATTTCCCTATATAAACAGTGTGTTATATATTTCCCTATATTAACAGTGTGTTATATATTTCCCTATGTAAACAGTATGTTATATATTTCCCTATATAAACAGTGTGTTATATAAACAGTGTGTTATATAAACAGTGTGTTATATATTTCCCTATATAAACAGTGTGTTATATATTTCCCTATATTAACAGTGTGTTATATAAACAGTGTGTTATATATTTCCCTATATAAACAGTGTGTTATATATTTCCCTATATAAACAGTGTGTTATATATTTCCCTATGTAAACAGTGTGTTATATATTTCCCTATGTAAACAGTTTGTTATATAAACAGTGTGTTATATATTTCCCTATGTAAACAGTGTGTTATATATTTCCCTATATAAACATTGTGTTATATATTTCCCTATATAAACAGTGTGTTATATAAACAGTGTGTTTTATCAACAGTGTTATATAATTCCCTATATAAACAGTGTGTTATATATTTCCCTATATAAACAGTGTGTTATATATTTCCCTATATAAACAGTGTGTTATATAAACAGTGTGTTATATATTTCCCTATGTAAACAGTGTGTTATATATTTCCCTATATAAACAGTGTGTTATATATTTCCCTATATTAACAGTGTGTTATATAAACAGTGTGTTATATATTTCCCTTTTTAAACAGTGTGTTATATATTTCCCTATATAAACAGTGTGTTATATATTTCCCTATATAAACAGTGTGTTATATAAACAGTGTGTTATATATTTCCCTATATAAACAGTGTGTTATATATTTCCCTATATTAACAGTGTGTTATATACACAGTGTGTTATATATTTCCCTATATAAACAGTGTGTTATATATTTCCCTATATAAACAGTGTGTTATATAAACAGTGTGTTATATATTTCCCTATGTAAACAGTCTGTTATATATTTCCCTATATAAACAGTGTGTTATATATTTCCCTATATAAACAGTGTGTTATATATTTCCCTATATAAACAGTTTGTTATATAAACAGTGTGTTATATATTTCCCTATATAAACAGTGTGTTATATATTTCCATATATAAACAGTGTATTATATATTTCCCTATATAAACAGTGTGTTATATATTTCCCTATATTAACAGTGTGTTATATATTTCCCTATATAAACAGTGTGTTATATATTTCCCTATATTAACAGTGTGTTATATATTTCCCTATGTAAACAGTATGTTATATATTTCCCTATATAAACAGTGTGTTATATAAACAGTGTGTTATATAAACAGTGTGTTATATAAACAGTGTGTTATATATTTCCCTATATAAACAGTGTGTTATATATTTCCCTATATTAACAGTGTGTTATATAAACAGTGTGTTATATATTTCCCTATATAAACAGTGTGTTATATATTTCCCTATATAAACAGTGTGTTATATATTTCCCTATGTAAACAGTGTGTTATATATTTCCCTATGTAAACAGTGTGTTATATAAACAGTGTGTTATATATTTCCCTATGTAAACAGTGTGTTATATATTTCCCTATATAAACAGTGTGTTATATATTTCCCTATATAAACAGTGTGTTATATAAACAGTGTGTTTTATCAACAGTGTTATATATTTCCCTATATAAACAGTGTGTTATATATTTCCCTATATAAACAGTGTGTTATATATTTCCCTATATAAACAGTGTGTTATATAAACAGTGTGTTATATATTTCCCTATGTAAACAGTGTGTTATATATTTCCCTATATAAACAGTGTGTTATATATTTCCCTATATAAACAGTTTGTTATATATTTCCCTATATAAACAGTGTGTTATATAAACAGTGTGTTATATATTTCCCTATATAAACAGTGTGTTATATATTTCCCTATGTTAACAGTGTGTTATATAAACAGTGTGTTATATATTTCCCTATATAAACAGTGTGTTATATATTTCCCTATATAAACAGTGTGTTATATAAACAGTGTGTTATATATTTCCCTATGTAAACAGTGTGTTATATATTTCCCTATATAAACAGTGTGTTATATAAACAGTGTGTTATATCAACAGTGTTGTATATTTCCCTATATAAACAGTGTGTTATATATTTCCCTATATAAACAGTGTGTTATATATTTCCCTATATAAACAGTGTGTTATATAAACAGTGTGTTATATATTTCCCTATGTAAACAGTGTGTTATATATTTCCCTATATAAACAGTGTGTTATATATTTCCCTATATAAACAGTGTGTTATATATTTCCCTATATAAACAGTGTGTTATATATTTCCCTATATAAACAGTGTGTTATATATTTCCCTATATAAACAGTTTGTTATATATTTCCCTATATAAACAGTGTGTTATATAAACAGTGTGTTATATATTTCCCTATATAAACAGTGTGTTATATATTTCCCTATATTAACAGTGTGTTATATAAACAGTGTGTTATATATTTCCCTATATAAACAGTGTGTTATATATTTCCCTATATAAACAGTGTGTTATATATTTCCCTATATAAACAGTGTGTTATATATTTCCCTATATAAACAGTGTGTTATATATTTCCCTATATAAACAGTGTGTTATATAAACAGTGTGTTATATCAACAGTGTTGTATATTTCCCTATATAAACAGTGTGTTATATATTTCCCTATATAAACAGTGTGTTATATATTTCCCTATATAAACAGTGTGTTATATAAACAGTGTGTTATATATTTCCCTATGTAAACAGTGTGTTATATATTTCCCTATATAAACAGTGTGTTATATATTTCCCTATATAAACAGTGTGTTATATATTTCCCTATATAAACAGTGTGTTATATATTTCCCTATATAAACAGTGTGTTATATATTTCCCTATATAAACAGTTTGTTATATATTTCCCTATATAAACAGTGTGTTATATAAACAGTGTGTTATATATTTCCCTATATAAACAGTGTGTTATATATTTCCCTATATTAACAGTGTGTTATATAAACAGTGTGTTATATATTTCCCTATATAAACAGTGTGTTATATATTTCCCTATATTAACAGTGTGTTATATATTTCCCTATATAAACAGTGTGTTATATATTTCCCTATATTAACAGTGTGTTATATACACAGTGTGTTATATATTTCCCTATATAAACAGTGTGTTATATATTTCCCTATATAAACAGTGTGTTATATAAACAGTGTGTTATATATTTCCCTATGTAAACAGTCTGTTATATATTTCCCTATATAAACAGTGTGTTATATATTTCCCTATATAAACAGTGTGTTATATATTTCCCTATATAAACAGTTTGTTATATAAACAGTGTGTTATATATTTCCCTATGTAAACAGTATGTTATATATTTCCCTATATAAACAGTGTGTTATATATTTCCCTATATAAACAATGTGTTATATATTTCCCTATATAAACAGTGTGTTATATATTTCCCTATATAAACAGTGTGTTATATAAACAGTGTGTTATATATTTCCCTATGTAAACAGTATGTTATATATTTCCCTATATAAACAGTGTGTTATATAAACAGTGTGTTATATAAACAGTGTGTTATATAAACAGTGTGTTATATATTTCCCTATATAAACAGTGTGTTATATATTTCCCTATATTAACAGTGTGTTATATAAACAGTGTGTTATATATTTCCCTATATAAACAGTGTGTTATATATTTCCCTATGTAAACAGTGTGTTATATATTTCCCTATGTAAACACTGTGTTATATAAACAGTGTGTTATATATTTCCCTATGTAAACAGTGTGTTATATATTTCCCTATATAAAAAGTGTGTTATATATTTCCCTATATAAACAGTGTGTTTTATCAACAGTGTTATATATTTCCCTATATAAACAGTGTGTTATATATTTCCCTATATAAACAGTGTGTTATATAAACAGTGTGTTATATATTTCCCTATGTAAACAGTCTGTTATATATTTCCCTATATAAACAGTGTGTTATATATTTCCCTATATAAACAGTGTGTTATATATTTCCCTATATAAACAGTTTGTTATATAAACAGTGTGTTATATATTTCCCTATATAAACAGTGTGTTATATATTTCCATATATAAACAGTGTGTTATATATTTCCCTATATAAACAGTGTGTTATATATTTCCCTATATTAACAGTGTGTTATATATTTCCCTATATAAACAGTGTGTTATATATTTCCCTATATTAACAGTGTGTTATATATTTCCCTATGTAAACAGTATGTTATATATTTCCCTATATAAACAGTGTGTTATATAAACAGTGTGTTATATAAACAGTGTGTTATATAAACAGTGTGTTATATATTTCCCTATATAAACAGTGTGTTATATATTTCCCTATATTAACAGTGTGTTATATAAACAGTGTGTTATATATTTCCCTATATAAACAGTGTGTTATATATTTCCCTATATAAACAGTGTGTTATATATTTCCCTATGTAAACAGTGTGTTATATATTTCCCTATGTAAACAGTTTGTTATATAAACAGTGTGTTATATATTTCCCTATGTAAACAGTGTGTTATATATTTCCCTATATAAACAGTGTGTTATATATTTCCCTATATAAACAGTGTGTTATATAAACAGTGTGTTTTATCAACAGTGTTATATAATTCCCTATATAAACAGTGTGTTATATATTTCCCTATATAAACAGTGTGTTATATATTTCCCTATATAAACAGTGTGTTATATAAACAGTGTGTTATATATTTCCCTATGTAAACAGTGTGTTATATATTTCCCTATATAAACAGTGTGTTATATATTTCCCTATATAAACAGTTTGTTATATATTTCCCTATATAAACAGTGTGTTATATAAACAGTGTGTTATATATTTCCCTATATAAACAGTGTGTTATATATTTCCCTATGTTAACAGTGTGTTATATAAACAGTGTGTTATATATTTCCCTATATAAACAGTGTGTTATATATTTCCCTATATAAACAGTGTGTTATATAAACAGTGTGTTATATATTTCCCTATGTAAACAGTGTGTTATATATTTCCCTATATAAACAGTGTGTTATATATTTCCCTATATAAACAGTGTGTTATATATTTCCCTATATAAACAGTGTGTTATATATTTCCCTATATAAACAGTGTGTTATATAAACAGTGTGTTATATCAACAGTGTTGTATATTTCCCTATATAAACAGTGTGTTATATATTTCCCTATATAAACAGTGTGTTATATATTTCCCTATATAAACAGTGTGTTATATAAACAGTGTGTTATATATTTCCCTATGTAAACAGTGTGTTATATATTTCCCTATATAAACAGTGTGTTATATATTTCCCTATATAAACAGTGTGTTATATATTTCCCTATATAAACAGTGTGTTATATATTTCCCTATATAAACAGTGTGTTATATATTTCCCTATATAAAAAGTTTGTTATATATTTCCCTATATAAACAGTGTGTTATATAAACAGTGTGTTATATATTTCCCTATATAAACAGTGTGTTATATATTTCCCTATATTAACAGTGTGTTATATAAACAGTGTGTTATATATTTCCCTATATAAACAGTGTGTTATATATTTCCCTATATTAACAGTGTGTTATATATTTCCCTATATAAACAGTGTGTTATATATTTCCCTATATTAACAGTGTGTTATATACACAGTGTGCTATATATTTCCCTATATAAACAGTGTGTTATATATTTCCCTATATAAACAGTGTGTTATATAAACAGTGTGTTATATATTTCCCTATGTAAACAGTCTGTTATATATTTCCCTATATAAACAGTGTGTTATATATTTCCCTATATAAACAGTGTGTTATATATTTCACTATATAAACAGTTTGTTATATAAACGGTGTGTTATATATTTCCCTATATAAACAGTGTGTTATATATTTCCATATATAAACAGTGTGTTATATATTTCCCTATATAAACAATGTGTTATATATTTCCCTATATTAACAGTGTGTTATATATTTCCCTATATAAACAGTGTGTTATATATTTCCCTATATTAACAGTGTGTTATATATTTCCCTATGTAAACAGTATGTTATATATTTCCCTATATAAACAGTGTGTTATATAAACAGTGAGTTATATAAACAGTGTGTTATATAAACAGTGTGTTATATATTTCCCTATATAAACAGTGTGTTATATATTTCCCTATATTAACAGTGTGTTATATAAACAGTGTGTTATATATTTCCCTATATAAACAGTGTGTTATATATTTCCCTATGTAAACAGTGTGTTATATATTTCCCTATGTAAACAGTGTGTTATATAAACAGTGTGTTATATATTTCCCTATGTAAACAGTGTGTTATATATTTCCCTATATAAAAAGTGTGTTATATATTTCCCTATATAAACAGTGTGTTTTATCAACAGTGTTATATATTTCCCTATATAAACAGTGTGTTATATATTTCCCTATATAAACAGTGTGTTATATATTTCCCTATATAAACAGTGTGTTATATAAACAGTGTGTTATATATTTCCCTATGTAAACAGTGTGTTATATATTTCCCTATATAAACAGTGTGTTATATATTTCCCTATATAAACAGTTTGTTATATATTTCCCTATATAAACAGTGTGTTATATAAACAGTGTGTTATATATTTCCCTATATAAACAGTGTGTTATATATTTCCCTATATTAACAGTGTGTTATATAAACAGTGTGTTATATATTTCCCTATATAAACAGTGTGTTATATATTTCCTTATATTAAAAGTGTGTTATATGTTTCCCTTTATAAACAGTGTGTTATATATTTCCCTATATAAACAGTGTGTTATATATTTCCCTATATAAACAGTGTGTTATATATTTCCCTATATAAACAGTGTGTTATATATTTCCCTATATAAACAGTGTGTTATATATTTCCCTATATAAACAGTGTGTTATATATTTCCCTATGTAAACAGTGTGTTATATATTTCCCTATATAAACAGTGTGTTATATATTTCCCTATATTAACAGTGTGTTATATAAACAGTGTGTTATATATTTCCCTATATAAACAGTGTGTTATATATTTCCCTATATAAACAGTGTGTTATATAAACAGTGTGTTATATATTTCCCTATATAAACAGTGTGTTATATATTTCCCTATATTAACAGTGTGTTATATAAACAGTGTGTTATATATTTCCCTATATAAACAGTGTGTTATATATTTCCCTATATTAACAGTGTGTTATATATTTCCCTATATAAACAGTGTGTTATATATTTCCCTATATTAACAGTGTGTTATATAAACAGTGTGTTATATATTACCCTATTTAAACAGTGTGTTATATATTTCCCTATATAAACAGTGTGTTATATATTTCCCTATATAAACAGTGTGTTATATAAACAGTGTGTTATATATTTCCCTATATAAACAGTGTGTTATATATTTCCCTATATTAACAGTGTGTTATATACACAGTGTGTTATATATTTCCCTATATAAACAGTGTGTTATATATTTCCCTATATAAACAGTGTGTTATATAAACAGTGTGTTATATATTTCCCTATGTAAACAGTCTGTTATATATTTCCCTATATAAACAGTGTGTTATATATTTCCCTATATAAACAGTGTGTTATATATTTCCCTATATAAACAGTTTGTTATATAAACAGTGTGTTATATATTTCCCTATGTAAACAGTGTGTTATATATTTCCCTATATAAACAGTGTGTTATATATTTCCCTATATAAACAGTGTGTTATATAAACAGTGTGTTATATATTTCCCTATATAAACAGTGTGTTATATATTTCCCTATATTAACAGTGTGTTATATACACAGTGTGTTATATATTTCCCTATATAAACAGTGTGTTATATATTTCCCTATATAAACAGTGTGTTATATAAACAGTGTGTTATATATTTCCCTATGTAAACAGTCTGTTATATATTTCCCTATATAAACAGTGTGTTATATATTTCCCTATATAAACAGTGTGTTATATATTTCCCTATATAAACAGTTTGTTATATAAACAGTGTGTTATATATTTCCCTATATAAACAGTGTGTTATATATTTCCCTATATAAACAGTGTGTTATATATTTCCCTATATAAACAGTGTGTTATATATTTCCCTATATTAACAGTGTGTTATATATTTCCCTATATAAACAGTGTGTTATATATTTCCCTATATTAACAGTGTGTTATATATTTCCCTATGTAAACAGTATGTTATATATTTCCCTATATAAACAGTGTGTTATATAAACAGTGTGTTATATAAACAGTGTGTTATATAAACAGTGTGTTATATATTTCCCTATATAAACAGTGTGTTATATATTTCCCTATATAAACAGTGTGTTATATATTTCCCTATATAAACAGTGTGTTATATATTTCCCTATATTAACAGTGTGTTATATAAACAGTGTGTTATATAAACAGTGTGTTATATAAACAGTGTGTTATATATTTCCCTATATAAACAGTGTGTTATATATTTCCCTATGTAAACAGTGTGTTATATAAACAGTGTGTTATATATTTCCCTATGTAAACAGTGTGTTATATATTTCCCTATATAAACAGTGTGTTATATATTTCCCTATGTAAACAGTGTGTTATATATTTCCCTATATAAACAGTGTGTTATATATTTCCCTATATAAACAGTGTGTTATATAAACAGTGTGTTATATATTTCCCTATATAAACAGTGTGTTATATATTTCCCTATATTAACAGTGTGTTATATACACAGTGTGCTATATATTTCCCTATATAAACAGTGTGTTATATATTTCCCTATATAAACAGTGTGTTATATAAACAGTGTGTTATATATTTCCCTATGTAAACAGTCTGTTATATATTTCCCTATATAAACAGTGTGTTATATATTTCCCTATATAAACAGTGTGTTATATATTTCACTATATAAACAGTTTGTTATATAAACAGTGTGTTATATATTTCCCTATATAAACAGTGTGTTATATATTTCCATATATAAACAGTGTGTTATATATTTCCCTCTATAAACAGTGTGTTATATATTTCCCTATATTAACAGTGTGTTATATATTTCCCTATATAAACAGTGTGTTATATAAACAGTGTGTTATATAAACAGTGTGTTATATAAACAGTGTGTTATATATTTCCCTATATAAACAGTGTGTTATATATTTCCCTATATTAACAGTGTGTTATATAAACAGTGTGTTATATATTTCCCTATATAAACAGTGTGTTATATATTTCCCTATGTAAACAGTGTGTTATATATTTCCCTATGTAAACAGTGTGTTATATAAACAGTGTGTTATATATTTCCCTATGTAAACAGTGTGTTATATATTTCCCTATATAAACAGTGTGTTATATATTTCCCTATATAAACAGTGTGTTTTATCAACAGTGTTATATATTTCCCTATATAAACAGTGTGTTATATATTTCCCTATATAAACAGTGTGTTATATATTTCCCTATATAAACAGTGTGTTATATAAACAGTGTGTTATATATTTCCCTATGTAAACAGTGTGTTATATATTTCCCTATATAAACAGTGTGTTATATATTTCCCTATATAAACAGTTTGTTATATATTTCCCTATATAAACAGTGTGTTATATAAACAGTGTGTTATATATTTCCCTATATAAACAGTGTGTTATATATTTCCCTATATTAACAGTGTGTTATATAAACAGTGTGTTATATATTTCCCTATATAAACAGTGTGTTATATATATCCTTATATTAAAAGTGTGTTATATGTTTCCCTTTATAAACAGTGTGTTATATATTTCCCTATATAAAAAGTGTGTTATATATTTCCCTATATAAACAGTGTGTTATATATTTCCCTATATAAACAGTGTGTTATATATTTCCCTATATAAACAGTGTGTTATATATTTCCCTATATAAACAGTGTGTTATATATTTCCCTATATAAACAGTGTGTTATATATTTCCCTATGTAAACAGTGTGTTATATATTTCCCTATATAAACAGTGTGTTATATATTTCCCTATATTAACAGTGTGTTATATAAACAGTGTGTTATATATTTCCCTATATAAACAGTGTGTTATATATTTCCCTATATAAACAGTGTGTTATATAAACAGTGTGTTATATATTTCCCTATATAAACAGTGTGTTATATATTTCCCTATATTAACAGTGTGTTATATAAACAGTGTGTTATATATTTCCCTATATAAACAGTGTGTTATATATTTCCCTATATAAACAGTGTGTTATATAAACAGTGTGTTATATATTTCCCTATATAAACAGTGTGTTATATATTTCCCTATATTAACAGTGTGTTATATAAACAGTGTGTTATATATTTCCCTATATAAACAGTGTGTTATATATTTCCCTATATTAACAGTGTGTTATATATTTCCCTATATAAACAGTGTGTTATATATTTCCCTATATTAACAGTGTGTTATATAAACAGTGTGTTATATATTACCCTATTTAAACAGTGTGTTATATATTTCCCTATATAAACAGTGTGTTATATATTTCCCTATATAAACAGTGTGTTATATAAACAGTGTGTTATATATTTCCCTATATAAACAGTGTGTTATATATTTCCCTATATTAACAGTGTGTTATATACACAGTGTGTTATATATTTCCCTATATAAACAGTGTGTTATATAAACAGTGTGTTATATATTTCCCTATGTAAACAGTCTGTTATATATTTCCCTATATAAACAGTGTGTTATATATTTCCCTATATAAACAGTGTGTTATATATTTCCCTATATAAACAGTTTGTTATATAAACAGTGTGTTATATATTTCCCTATATAAACAGTGTGTTATATATTTCCCTATATAAACAGTGTGTTATATATTTCCCTATATAAACAGTGTGTTATATATTTCCCTATATTAACAGTGTGTTATATATTTCCCTATATAAACAGTGTGTTATATATTTCCCTATATTAACAGTGTGTTATATATTTCCCTATGTAAACAGAATGTTATATATTTCCCTATATAAACAGTGTGTTATATAAACAGTGTGTTATATAAACAGTGTGTTATATAAACAGTGTGTTATATATTTCCCTATATAAACAGTGTGTTATATATTTCCCTATATAAACAGTGTGTTATATATTTCCCTATATAAACAGTGTGTTATATATTTCCCTATGTAAACAGTGTGTTATATATTTCCCTATGTAAACAGTGTGTTATATAAACAGTGTGTTATATATTTCCCTATGTAAACAGTGTGTTATATATTTCCCTATATAAACAGTGTGTTATATATTTCCCTATGTAAACAGTGTGTTATATATTTCCCTATGTAAACAGTGTGTTATATATTTCCCTATATAAACAGTGTGTTATATATTTCCCTATGTAAACAGTGTGTTATATATTTCCCTATATAAACAGTGTGTTATATATTCCCTATATTAACAGTGTGTTATATATTTCCCTATATAAACAGTGTGTTATACATTTCCCTATATAAACAGTGTGTTATATATTTCCCTATATAAACAGCGTGTTATATAAACAGCGTGTTATATATTTCCCTATATAAACAGTGTGTTATATATTTCCCTATGTAAACAGTGTGTTATATATTTCCCTATATAAACAGTGTGTTATATTTTTCCCTATGTAAACAGTGTGTTATATATTTCCCTATATAAACAGTGTGTTATATATTTCCCTATGTAAACAGTGTGTTATATATTTCCCTATATAAACAGTGTGTTATATAAACAGTGTGTTATATATTTCCCTATATAAACAGTGTGTTATATATTTCCCTATATTAACAGTGTGTTATATAAACACTGTGTTATATATTTCCCTATATAAACAGCGTGTTATATATTTCCCTATATAAACAGTTTGTTATATATTTCCCTATATAAACAGTGTGCTATATATTTCCCTATATAAACAGTGTGTTATATAAACAGTGTTATATATTTCCCGATATAAACAGTATGTTATATATTTCCCTATATAAACAGTGTGTTATATATTTACCTATAAAAACAGTGTGTTATATATTTCCCTGTATAAACAGTGTGTTATATATTTCCCTATATAAACAGTGTGTTATATATTTCCCTATGTAAACAGTGTGTTATATATTTCCCTATATATACAGTGTGTTATATATTTCCCTATATAAACAGTGTGTTATATATTTCCCTATATAAACAGTGTGTTATATATTTCCCTATGTAAATAGTGTGTTATATATTTCCCTATATAAACAGTGTGTTATATAAACAGTGTGTTATATATTTCCCTATATAAACAGTGTGTTATATAAACAGTGTGTTATATATTTCCCTATATAAACAGTGTGTTATATATTTCCCTATATAAACAGTGTGTTATATATTTCCCTATATAAACAGTGTGTTATATAAACAGTGTTATATATTTCCCTATATAAACAGTGTGTTATATATTTCCCTATGTAAACAGTGTGTTATATGTTTCCCTATATAAACAGTGTGTTATATAAACAGTGTGTTATATATTTCCCTATATAAACAGTGTGTTATATAAACAGTGTTATATATTTCCCTATATAAACAGCGTGTTATATATTTCCCTATATAAAGAGTTTGTTATATATTTCCCTATGTAAACAGTGTGTTATATATTTCCTATATAAACAGTGTGTTATATATTTCCCTATATTAACAGTGTGTTATATATTTCCCTATGTAAACAGTCTGTTATATATTTCCCTATATAAACAGTGTGTTATATAAACAGCGTGTCATATAAACAGTATGTTATATATTTCCCTATATAAACAGTGTGTTATATAAACAGTGTGTTATATATTTCCCTATATTAACAGTGTGTAATATATTTCCCTATGTAAACAGTGTGTTATATATTTCCCTATATAAACAGTGTGTTATATATTTCCCTATATAAACAGTGTGTTATATATTTCCCTATATAAACAGTGTGTTATATATTTCCCTATATAAACAGTGTGTTATATAAACAGTGTGTTTTATCAACAGTGTTATATATTTCCCTATATAAACAGTGTGTTACATATTTCCCTATATAAACAGTGTGTTATATATTTCCCTATATAAACAGTGTGTTATATAAACAGTGTGTTATATATTTCCCTATGTAAACAGTGTGTTATATATTGCCCTATATAAACAGTGTGTTATATATTTCCCTATATAAACAGTTTGTTATATATTTCCCTATATAAACAGTGTGTTATATAAACAGTGTGTTATATATTTCCCTATATAAACAGTGTGTTATATATTTCCCTATATTAACAGTGTGTTATATAAACAGTGTGTTATATATTTCCCTATATAAACAGTGTGTTATATATTTCCCTATATTAAAAGTGTGTTATATATTTCCCTATATAAACAGTGTGTTATATATTTCCCTATATAAACAGTGTGTTATATATTTCCCTATATAAACAGTGTGTTATATATTTCCCTATATAAACAGTGTGTTATATATTTCCCTATATAAACAGTGTGTTATATATTTCCCTATATAAACAGTGTGTTATATATTTCCCTATGTAAACAGTGTGTTATATATTTCCCTATATAAACAGTGTGTTATATATTTCCCTATATTAACAGTGTGTTATATAAACAGTGTGTTATATATTTCCCTATATAAACAGTGTGTTATATATTTCCCTATATAAACAGTGTGTTATATAAACAGTGTGTTATATATTTCCCTATGTAAACAGTGTGGTATATATTTCCCTATATAAACAGTGTGTTATATATTTCCCTATATAAACAGTGTGTTATATATTTCCCTATATAAACAGTGTGTTATATATTTCCCTATATAAACAGTGTGTTATATAAACAGTGTGTTATATCAACAGTGTTGTATATTTCCCTATATAAACAGTGTGTTATATATTTCCCTATATAAACAGTGTGTTATATATTTCCCTATATAAACAGTGTGTTATATAAACAGTGTGTTATATATTTCCCTATGTAAACAGTGTGTTATATATTTCCCTATATAAACAGTGTGTTATATATTTCCCTATATAAACAGTGTGTTATATATTTCCCTATATAAACAGTGTGTTATATATTTCCCTATATATACAGTGTGTTATATATTTCCCTATATAAACAGTGTGTTATATATTTCCCTATATAAACAGTGTGTTATATATTTCCCTATGTAAACAGTGTGTTATATAATAACCTATATAAACAGTGTGTTATATAAACAGTGTGTTATATATTTCCCTATATAAACAGTGTGTTATATAAACAGTGTGTTATATATTTCCCTATATAAACAGTGTGTTATATATTTCCCTATATAAACAGTGTGTTATATAAACAGTGTTATATATTTCCCTATATAAACAGTGTGTTATATATTTCCCTATGTAAACAGTGTGTTATATATTTCCCTATATAAACAGTGTGTTATATAAACAGTGTGTTATATATTTCCCCATATAAACAGTGTGTTATATAAAGAGTGTTATATATTTCCCTATATTAACAGTGTGTTATATATTTCCCTATGTAAACAGTCTGTTATATATTTCCCTATATAAACAGTGTGTTATATATTTCCCTATATAAACAGTGTGTTATATAAACAGCGTGTCATATAAACAGTATGTTATATATTTCCCTATATAAACAGTGTGTTATATAAACAGTGTGTTATATATTTCCCTATATTAACAGTGTGTAATATATTTCCCTATGTAAACAGTGTGTTATATATTTCCCTATATAAACAGTGTGTTATATAAACAGTGTGTTATATATTTCCCTATATAAACAGTGTGTTATATATTTCCCTATGTAAACAGTGTGTTATATATTTCCCTATATAAACAGTGTGTTATATATTTCCCTATATTAACAGTGTGTTATATAAACAGTGTGTTATATATTTTCCTATATAAACAGTGTGTTATATATTTCCCTATATAAACAGTGTGTTATTTAAACATTGTGTTATATATTTCCCTATGTAAACAGTGTGGTATATATTTCCCTATATAAACAGTGTGTTATATATTTCCCTATATAAACAGTGTGTTATATATTTCCCTATATAAACAGTGTGTTATATATTTCCCTATATAAACAGTGTGTTATATAAACAGTGTGTTATATCAACAGTGTTGTATATTTCCCTATATAAACAGTGTGTTATATATTTCCCTATATAAACAGTGTGTTATATATTTCCCTATATAAACAGTGTGTTATATAAACAGTGTGTTATATATTTCCCTATGTAAACAGTGTGTTATATATTTCCCTATATAAACAGTGTGTTATATATTTCCCTATATAAACAGTGTGTTATATATTTCCCTATATAAACAGTGTGTTATATATTTCCCTATATATACAGTGTGTTATATATTTCCCTATATAAACAGTGTGTTATATATTTCCCTATATAAACAGTGTGTTATATATTTCCCTATGTAAACAGTGTGTTATATAATAACCTATATAAACAGTGTGTTATATAAACAGTGTGTTATATATTTCCCTATATAAACAGTGTGTTATATAAACAGTGTGTTATATATTTCCCTATATAAACAGTGTGTTATATATTTCCCTATATAAACAGTGTGTTATATAAACAGTGTTATATATTTCCCTATATAAACAGTGTGTTATATATTTCCCTATGTAAACAGTGTGTTATATATTTCCCTATATAAACAGTGTGTTATATAAACAGTGTGTTATATATTTCCCCATATAAACAGTGTGTTATATAAAGAGTGTTATATATTTCCCTATATTAACAGTGTGTTATATATTTCCCTATGTAAACAGTCTGTTATATATTTCCCTATATAAACAGTGTGTTATATATTTCCCTATATAAACAGTGTGTTATATAAACAGCGTGTCATATAAACAGTATGTTATATATTTCCCTATATAAACAGTGTGTTATATAAACAGTGTGTTATATATTTCCCTATATTAACAGTGTGTAATATATTTCCCTATGTAAACAGTGTGTTATATATTTCCCTATATAAACAGTGTGTTATATATTTCCCTATATAAACAGTTTGTTATATATTTCCCTATATAAACAGAGTGTTATATATTTCCCTATATAAACAGTGTGTTATATAAACAGTGTGTTTTATCAACAGTGTTATATATTTTCCTATATAAACAGTGTGTTATATATTTCCCTATATAAACAGTGTGTTATATATTTCCCTATATAAACAGTGTGTTATATAAACAGTGTGTTATATATTTCCCTATGTAAACAGTGTGTTATATATTTCCCTATATAAACAGTGTGTTATATATTTCCCTATATAAACAGTTTGTTATATATTTCCCTATATAAACAGTGTGTTATATAAACAGTGTGTTATATATTTCCCTATATAAACAGTGTGTTATATATTTCCCTATATAAACAGTGTGTTATATATTTCCCTATGTAAACAGTGTGTTATATATTTCCCTATATAAACTGTGTGTTATATATTTCCCTATATTAACAGTGTGTTATATAAACAGTGTGTTATATATTTCCCTATATAAACAGTGTGTTATATATTTCCCTATATAAACAGTGTGTTATATAAACAGTGTGTTATATATTTCCCTATGTAAACAGTGTGGTATATATTTCCCTATATAAACAGTGTGTTATATATTTCCCTATATAAACAGTGTGTTATATATTTCCCTATATAAACAGTGTGTTATATATTTCCCTATATAAACAGTGTGTTATATAAACAGTGTGTTATATCAACAGTGTTGTATATTTCCCTATATAAACAGTGTGTTATATATTTCCCTATATAAACAGTGTGTTATATATTTCCCTATATAAACAGTGTGTTATATAAACAGTGTGTTATATATTTCCCTATGTAAACAGTGTGTTATATATTTCCCTATATAAACAGTGTGTTATATATTTCCCTATATAAACAGTGTGTTATATATTTCCCTATATAAACAGTGTGTTATATATTTCCCTATATATACAGTGTGTTATATATTTCCCTATATAAACAGTGTGTTATATATTTCCCTATATAAACAGTGTGTTATATATTTCCCTATGTAAACAGTGTGTTATATAATAACCTATATAAACAGTGTGTTATATAAACAGTGTGTTATATATTTCCCTATATAAACAGTGTGTTATATAAACAGTGTGTTATATATTTCCCTATATAAACAGTGTGTTATATATTTCCCTATATAAACAGTGTGTTATATAAACAGTGTTATATATTTCCCTATATAAACAGTGTGTTATATATTTCCCTATGTAAACAGTGTGTTATATATTTCCCTATATAAACAGTGTGTTATATAAACAGTGTGTTATATATTTCCCCATATAAACAGTGTGTTATATAAAGAGTGTTATATATTTCCCTATATTAACAGTGTGTTATATATTTCCCTATGTAAACAGTCTGTTATATATTTCCCTATATAAACAGTGTGTTATATATTTCCCTATATAAACAGTGTGTTATATAAACAGCGTGTCATATAAACAGTATGTTATATATTTCCCTATATAAACAGTGTGTTATATAAACAGTGTGTTATATATTTCCCTATATTAACAGTGTGTAATATATTTCCCTATGTAAACAGTGTGTTATATATTTCCCTATATAAACAGTGTGTTATATATTTCCCTATATAAACAGTTTGTTATATATTTCCCTATATAAACAGAGTGTTATATATTTCCCTATATAAACAGTGTGTTATATAAACAGTGTGTTTTATCAACAGTGTTATATATTTTCCTATATAAACAGTGTGTTATATATTTCCCTATATAAACAGTGTGTTATATATTTCCCTATATAAACAGTGTGTTATATAAACAGTGTGTTATATATTTCCCTATGTAAACAGTGTGTTATATATTTCCCTATATAAACAGTGTGTTATATATTTCCCTATATAAACAGTTTGTTATATATTTCCCTATATAAACAGTGTGTTATATAAACAGTGTGTTATATATTTCCCTATATAAACAGTGTGTTATATATTTCCCTATATTAACAGTGTGTTATATAAACAGTGTGTTATATATTTCCCTATATAAACAGTGTGTTATATATTTCCCTATATTAAAAGTGTGTTATATATTTCCCTATATAAACAGTGTGTTATATATTTCCCTATATAAACAGTGTGTTATATATTTCCCTATATAAACAGTGTGTTATATATTTCCCTATATAAACAGTGTGTTATATATTTCCCTATATAATCAGTGTGTTATATATTTCCCTATATAAACAGTGTGTTATATATTTCCCTATATAAACAGTGTGTTATATATTTCCCTATATAAACAGTGTGTTATATATTTCCCTATGTAAACAGTGTGTTATATATTTCCCTATATAAACAGTGTGTTATATATTTCCCTATATTAACAGTGTGTTATATAAACAGTGTGTTATATATTTCCCTATATAAACAGTGTGTTATATATTTCCCTATATAAACAGTGTGTTATATAAACAGTGTGTTATATATTTCCCTATGTAAACAGTGTGTTATATATTTCCCTATATAAACAGTGTGTTATATATTTCCCTATATAAACAGTGTGTTATATAAACAGTGTGTTATATCAACAGTGTTGTATATTTCCCTATATAAACAGTGTGTTATATATTTCCCTATATAAACAGTGTGTTATATATTTCCCTATATAAACAGTGTGTTATATAAACAGTGTGTTATATATTTCCCTATGTAAACAGTGTGTTATATATTTCCCTATATAAACAGTGTGTTATATATTTCCCTATATAAACAGTGTGTTATATATTTCCCTATATAAACAGTTTGTTATATATTTCCCTATATAAACAGTGTGTTATATAAACAGTGTGTTATATATTTCCCTATATAAACAGTTTGTTATATATTTCCCTATATTAACAGTGTGTTATATAAACAGTGTGTTATATATTTCCCTATATAAACAGTGTGTTATATATTTCCCTATATTAACAGTGTGTTATATATTTCCATATATAAACAGTGTGTTATATATTTCCCTATATTAACAGTGTGTTATATAAACAGTGTGTTATATATTTCCCTATATAAACAGTGTGTTATATATTTCCCTATATAAACAGTGTGTTATATATTTCCCTATATAAACAGTGTGTTATATAAACAGTGTGTTATATATTTCCCTATATAAACAGTGTGTTATATATTTCCCTATATTAACAGTGTGTTATATACACAGTGTGTTATATATTTCCCTATATAAACAGTGTGTTATATATTTCCCTATATAAACAGTGTGTTATATAAACAGTGTGTTATATATTTCCCTATGTAAACAGTCTGTTATATATTTCCCTATATAAACAGTGTGTTATATATTTCCCTATATAAACAGTGTGTTATATATTTCCCTATATAAACAGTGTGTTATATCAACAGTGTTGTATATTTCCCTATATAAACAGTGTGTTATATATTTCCCTATATAAACAGTGTGTTATATATTTCCCTATATAAACAGTGTGTTATATAAACAGTGTGTTATATATTTCCCTATGTAAACAGTGTGTTATATATTTCCCTATATAAACAGTGTGTTATATATTTCCCTATATAAACAGAGTGTTATATATTTCCCTATATAAACAGTTTGTTATATATTTCCCTATATAAACAGTGTGTTATATAAACAGTGTGTTATATATTTCCCTATATAAACAGTGTGTTATATATTTCCCTATATTAACAGTGTGTTATATAAACAGTGTGTTATATATTTCCCTATATAAACAGTGTGTTATATATTTCCCTATATTAACAGTGTGTTATATATTTCCCTATATAAACAGTGTGTTATATATTTCCCTATATTAACAGTGTGTTATATAAACAGTGTGTTATATATTTCCCTATATAAACAGTGTGTTATATATTTCCCTATATAAACAGTGTGTTATATATTTCCCTATATAAACAGTGTGTTATATAAACAGTGTGTTATATATTTCCCTATATAAACAGTGTGTTATATATTTCCCTATATAAACAGTGTGTTATATACACAGTGTGTTATATATTTCCCTATATAAACAGTGTGTTATATATTTCCCTATATAAACAGTGTGTTATATAAACAGTGTGTTATATATTTCCCTATGTAAACAGTCTGTTATATATTTCCCTATATAAACAGTGTGTTATATATTTCCCTATATAAACAGTGTGTTATATATTTCCCTATATAAACAGTTTGTTATATAAACAGTGTGTTATATATTTCCCTATATAAACAGTGTGTTATATATTTCCCTATATAAACAGTGTGTTATATATTTCCCTATATAAACAGTGTGTTATATATTTCCCTATATTAACAGTGTGTTATATATTTCCCTATGTAAACAGTATGTTATATATTTCCCTATATAAACAGTGTGTTATATAAACAGTGTGTTATATAAACAGTGTGTTATATATTTCCCTATATAAACAGTGTGTTATATATTTCCCTATATTAACAGTGTGTTATATAAACAGTGTGTTATATATTTCCCTATATAAACAGTGTGTTATATATTTCCCTATATTAACAGTGTGTTATATAAACAGTGTGTTATATATTTCCCTATATAAACAGTGTGTTATATATTTCCCTATATTAACAGTGTGTTATATAAACAGTGTGTTATATATTTCCCTATATAAACAGTGTGTTATATATTTCCCTATATAAACAGTGTGTTATATATTTCCCTATATAAACAGTGTGTTATATAAACAGTGTGTTATATATTTCCCTATATAAACAGTGTGTTATATATTTCCCTATATTAACAGTGTGTTATATACACAGTGTGTTATATATTTCCCTATATAAACAGTGTGTTATATATTTCCCTATATAAACAGTGTGTTATATAAACAGTGTGTTATATATTTCCCTATGTAAACAGTCTGTTATATATTTCCCTATATAAACAGTGTGTTATATATTTCCCTATATAAACAGTGTGTTATATATTTCCCTATATAAACAGTTTGTTATATAAACAGTGTGTTATATATTTCCCTATATAAACAGTGTGTTATATATTTCCCTATATAAACAGTGTGTTATATATTTCCCTATATAAACAGTGTGTTATATATTTCCCTATATTAACAGTGTGTTATATATTTCCCTATGTAAACAGTATGTTATATATTTCCCTATATAAACAGTGTGTTATATAAACAGTGTGTTATATAAACAGTGTGTTATATATTTCCCTATATAAACAGTGTGTTATATATTTCCCTATATTAACAGTGTGTTATATAAACAGTGTGTTATATATTTCCCTATATAAACAGTGTGTTATATATTTCCCTATATTAACAGTGTGTTATATATTTCCCTATATAAAGAGTGTGTTATATATTTCCCTATATTAACAGTGTGTTATATAAACAGTGTGTTATATATTTCCCTATATAAACAGTGTGTTATATATTTCCCTATATAAACAGTGTGTTATATATTTCCCTATATAAACAGTGTGTTATATATTTCGCTATATAAACAGTGTTATATCAACAGTGTGTTATATATTTCCCTATATAAACAGTGTGTTACATATTTCCCTATATAAACAGTTTGTTATATAAACAGTGTGTTATATATTTCCCTATATAAACAGTGTGTTATATATTTCCCTATATAAACAGTCTGTTATATATTTCCCTATATAAACAGTGTGTTATATATTTCCCTATATTAACAGTGTGTTATATATTTCCCTATATAAACAGTGTGTTATATATTTCCCTATATTAACAGTGTGTTATATATTTCCCTATATTAACAGCGTGTTATATATTTCCCTATATTAACAGTGTGTTATATATTTCCCTATATAAACAGTGTGTTATATATTTCCCTATATAAACAGTGTGTTATATATTTCCCTATATAAACAGTGTGTTATATATTTCCCTATATAAACAGTGTGTTATATATTTCCCTATATAAACAGTGTGTTATATATTTCCCTATATTAACAGTGTGTTATATACACAGTGTGTTATATATTTCCCTATATAAACAGTGTGTTATATATTTCCCTATATAAACAGTGTGTTATATAAACAGTGTGTTATATATTTCCCTATGTAAACAGTCTGTTATATATTTCCCTATATAAACAGTGTGTTATATATTTCCCTATATAAACAGTGTGTTATATATTTCCCTATATAAACAGTTTGTTATATAAACAGTGTGTTATATATTTCCCTATATAAACAGTGTGTTATATATTTCCCTATATAAACAGTGTGTTATATATTTCCCTATATAAACAGTGTGTTATATATTTCCCTATATTAACAGTGTGTTATATATTTCCCTATGTAAACAGTATGTTATATATTTCCCTATATAAACAGTGTGTTATATAAACAGTGTGTTATATAAACAGTGTGTTATATATTTCCCTATATAAATAGTGTGTTATATATTTCCCTATATTAACAGTGTGTTATATAAACAGTGTGTTATATATTTCCCTATATAAACAGTGTGTTATATATTTCCCTATATTAACAGTGTGTTATATATTTCCCTATATAAAGAGTGTGTTATATATTTCCCTATATTAACAGTGTGTTATATAAACAGTGTGTTATATATTTCCCTATATAAACAGTGTGTTATATATTTCCCTATATAAACAGTGTGTTATATATTTCCCTATATAAACAGTGTGTTATATATTTCCCTATATAAACAGTGTTATATCAACAGTGTGTTATATATTTCCCTATATAAACAGTGTGTTACATATTTCCCTATATAAACAGTTTGTTATATAAACAGTGTGTTATATATTTCCCTATATAAACAGTGTGTTATATATTTCCCTATATAAACAGTCTGTTATATATTTCCCTATATAAACAGTGTGTTATATATTTCCCTATATTAACAGTGTGTTATATATTTCCCTATATAAACAGTGTGTTATATATTTCCCTATATTAACAGTGTGTTATATATTTCCCTATATTAACAGCGTGTTATATATTTCCCTATATTAACAGTGTGTTATATATTTCCCTATATAAACAGTGTGTTATATATTTCCCTATATAAACAGTGTGTTATATATTTCCCTATATAAACAGTGTGTTATATATTTCCCTATATAAACAGTGTGTTATATATTTCCCTATATAAACAGTGTGTTATATATTTCCCTATATTAACAGTGTGTTATATATTTCCCTATATAAACAGTGTGTTATATATTTCCCTATATTAACAGTGTGTTATATAAACAGTGTGTTATATATTTCCCTATATAAACAGTGTGTTATATATTTCCCTATATTAACAGTGTGTTATATATTTCCCTATGTAAACAGTATGTTATATAAATGTGTGGAAAAGGAAGGAACCTAGCCTGGATGGTTTTCTCCTGGTGTTGCTGATAACAACCAGTTCATTTTATCTGGGTATACGAGACCTCAGACAGATGGAACAGAGTGTTAGACGGGAGACCTCAGACAGATGGAGCAGAGTGTTAGATGGGAGACCTCAGACAGATGGAGCAGATTGTTAGACGGGAGACCTCAGACAGACGGAACAGAGTGTTAGACGGGAGACCTCAGACAGACGGAACAGAGAGTTAGACAGAGGCCTCAGACAGACGGAACAGAGAGTTAGACGGGAGACCTCAGACAGACGGAACAGAGTGTTAGATGGGAGACCTCAGACAGACGGAACAGAGAGTTAGACGGGAGACCTCAGACAGACGGAACAGAGTGTTAGACGGGAGACCTCAGACAGACGGAACAGAGTGTTAGACGGGAGACCTCAGACAGATGGAGCAGAGTGTTAGATGGGAAACCTCAGACAGATGGAGCAGATTGTTAGACGGGAGACCTCAGACAGACGGAACAGAGAGTTAGACGGGAGACCTCAGACAGACGGAACAGAGTGTTAGACGGGAGACCTCAGACAGACGGAACAGAGTGTTAGACGGGAGACCTCAGACTGACGGAGCGGAGAATTATCACACATGCTTCACCTCATTCTCCAAACCTTAATGAAGTTCTGATGAGCCACGTCGGAGATTGCTATGTGTGTTTGTGTGCCCGCGTGCGATTATCTTTGCGTATTAGCGCTAGAAAGTCTGAGGGTCTGCATACCGCTTGTCAGAACTTTATCGACAGTCTTTTTATGATGACGCTAAGGAGTTATGTCATGAGCACACCAGAGCTTTCCTTTTTTGATAGAACTTTTAATTTAAAGGTACGACCTGCTGGGTGCCCAACAGACTGAATTTTTAATAAAACAGCATAATATATATATTTTTTATTTTTTTCAAGATCAAGTCTTAGTAACATCTAGCTAATGAGTTTTGTGCATAATTAGGATAATTATTTCAGAAGTTAAATAATGAGATAAAAAAAATGGTCCATTAGCTACAGTGCCTTGCAAAAGTATTCACCCCCCTTGGCGTTTTTCGTATTTTGTTGCATACAACCTGTAATTTAAATATATTTCTTATTTGGATTTCATGTAATGGACAAACACAAAATAGTCCAAATTGGTGAAGTGAAATGAAAAAAAAGAACTTTTTTCTAAAAATTCAAAAACAAATAATGGAAAAGTGGTGCGTACATATGTATTCACCCCCTTTGCTATGAAGCCCCTAAATAAGATCTGATGCAACCAATTACCTTCAGAAGTCACATCATTAGTTAGATTGCACACAGGTGGACTTTATTTAAGTGTCACATGATCTCAGTATATCTACACCTGTTCTGAAAGGCCCCAGAGTCTGCAACACCACTAAGCAAGGGGCACCATGCAGAACAAGGAGCTCTCCAAACAGGTCAGGGACAAAGTTGTGGCGAAGTACAGATCAGGGTTGAATTATAAAAAAAATATCAGAAACTTTGAACACTGAGCACCATTAAATCCATTATTAAAAGATGGTAAGAATATGACACCGCCAAGAGAGCGCCGCCCACCAAAACCCACGGACCAGGCAAGGACGGAATTAATCAGAGAGGCAACAAAGAGACCGAAGATAACCCTGAAGGAGCTGCAAAGCTCCACAGCGGAGATTGGAGTATCTGACCATAGGACCACTTTAAGCCGTACACTCCACAGAGCTGGACTTTACGGAAGAGTGGCCAGAAAAAAGCCATTGCTTATAGAAAAAAATAAGTAAACACGTTTGGTGTTCGCCAAAAGGCATGTGGGAGACTCCCCAAACATATGGAAGAAGGTACTCTGGTCAGATGAGACTAAAATTTAGCTTTTTGTTCATCAAGGAAAATGCTATGTCTGGCACAAACCCAACACCTCTCATCACCCCAAGAAAACCATCCCCACAGTGAAGTATGGTGGTGGCAGCATCATGCTGTTGGGATGTTTTTCATCGGCAGGGACTGGAAAACTGGTCAGAATTGAAGGAATGATGGATGGCGCTAAATACAGGGAAATTCTTGAGGGAAACCTGTTTCAGTCTGCCAGAGATTTGTGACTGGGACGGAGGTTCACCTTCCAGCAGGACAATGACCCTAAACATACTGCTAAAGCAACACTTGAGTGGTTTAAGGGGAAACATTTAAATGTCTTGGAATGGCCTAGTCAAAGCTCAGACCTCAATCCATTCGAGAATCTGTGGTATGACTTAAAGATTGCTGTACACCAGCGGAACCCATCCAACTTGAAGGAGCTGGAGCAGTTTTGCCTTGAAGAATGGGGAAAAAATCCAAGTGGCTAGATGTGCCAAGCTTATAGAGACGTACCCCAAGAGACTTGCAGCTGTAACTGCTGCAAAGGTGGCTCTACAAAGTATTGGCTTTGGCAGCACACAAGTAATCATCAATTTGGAGTTATTTGGAGTTATTTGGTTATATGTTATATGTTATAGTTATGTTATGCATGCTGAAGTCTTATTTCTTGTTTGTTTAACAATAAAAATGTTTTTGTATTTTCAAAGTGGTAGGCATGTTGTGTAAATCAAATGATACAACCCCCCCCCCCAAAAAAATCTACTTTAATTCCAGGTTGTAAGGCAACAAAATAGGAAAAATGTGAAGGGGGTGAATACTTTCGCAAGCCACTGTATGTACTTGAAAATGTGTAATGTTTTTTTGGGGTGGCAGGTACCCTAGTGGTTAGAGCGTTGGGCCAGTTACTGAAAGGTTGCTGGATCAAATCCCCGAGCTGACAAGGTAAAAATATGTCATTCTGCCCATGAACAAGGCAGTTAACCCACTGTTCATTGTAAATAATAATGTGTTCTTAACTGACTTGCCTAGTTAAAAAATAATGACTAATTTGGCAGACTTGATACAAAATACTGTGCAATTTTGCAATTCTTCACTGGATCAGTCTGAAACTTTGCACATCCACTGCATCTAGAGGCCAAAACCTAAATTGTTCCTAAACTGCCTTTTTCTTGCATTTCAAAGCTGATGGAAAAAATAAAATAATAGAAAACGCATGTTTTTTTCTCTTTGTTTTATCTTTTAACAAATTTAATGTGTTATATTCTCCTACATTAATTTAACATTTCCACCAACTTCAAAGTGTTTCCTTTCAAATGGTACCAAGAATATGCATATCCTTGTTTCAGGGCCTGAGCTACAGGCAGTTAGATTTGGGTTTGTCATTTTAGGGGAAAATTGAAAAAAAAAAAGGGTTGGATCCTTATAAATTTCTACAGTTTATAGTTTGAGGTTTTTGAGTCGTTGATAGCTACTGACCTTTTAAAATTGTCACGTCCTGACCAGCAGAGGGTGTATTGTGTTAGTCTTGGTCAGGATGTGGCAGGTGGTTTGTGTTTGTTAAATGTTGTGTGGGTGATTGGGACTTCCAATTGAAGGCAGGTGTGTTGAGTTGCCTTTGATTGGAAGTCCTATATAGGTGTGTGTGTTTTTCTTTGGGGTTGTGGGTGGGTGTTTGTGTGCACTGCGTTGGTTTGAGCCTGCCACACTGTTACCGGTGTAAGTACTGTTTATTGTTTTTTTTGTTCAACTGGATGCTTTACATGTTTCCTTTAATAAACATGAGTGTCCACAATCCCGCTGCGCCTTGGTCCTCTTCTCTACATGAGAACTTCTGTGACAAAAATATTGCCCCATGAACAGTGTATCATTTACTGATGGTCCTTAACTAGCCCCAAATTGACCACGGGGCATCAGGTCGCATGCAGCTCCGCTCCAAATTGATGATTACTTGTGTGCTGCCAACATGTGGTAGGTAGGAGCTAATGGAAAAATCCCAGTGGCTAGATGTGCCAAGCTTATAGAGACATACCCCAAGAGACTTGCAGCTGTAATTGCTGCATAAGGTGGCTCTAAAAAGTATTGACATTGGGGGGGTGAATAGTTAAGCACGCTAAGGTTTTCTGTTATGTAAATCAAATTATACAAACCCCCCAAAAATCTATTTTTAATTCCAGGTTGTAAGGCAATAAAATAGGAAAAATGCCAAGGGGGGGTGAATACTTTCGCAAGACACTGTACATGGAATAAAAACAAAAAGAAAGGAGAGGAAACATATCGGACATATCCTGGGCCTACTCTGGGCCTACTCTGGGCCTACTCTGGGCCTACTCTGGGCCTACTCTGGGCCTACTCTGGGCCTACTCTGGGCCTACTCTGGGCCTACTCTATCCCTACTCTATCCCTACTCTAGGCCTACTCTATGCTTACTCTATGCCTACTCTAGGCCTACTCTATGCTTACTCTATCCCTACTCTATGCCTACTCTAGGCCTACTCTATCCCTACTCTATCCCTACTCTAGGCCTACTCTATCCCTACTCTATCCCTACTCTAGGCCTACTCTATCCCTACTCTATCCCTACTCTAGGCCTACTCTATCCCTACTCTATCCCTACTCTAGGCCTACTCTATCCCTACTCTATCCCTACTCTATGTCTACTCTATCCCTACTCTAGGCCTGCTCTATCCCTACTCTATGCCTACTCTATCCCTACTCTATCCCTACTCTAGGCCTGCTCTAGGCCTAGTGTAATCCTACTCTAGGCCTACTCTATCCCTACTATAAGCCTACTCTAGCCCACTCTATGTCTACTCTATCCCTACTCTAGACCTACTCTATCCCTACTCTATCCCTACTCTAGGCCTGCTCTAGGCCTAGTGTATGCCTACTCTAGGCCTACTCTATCCCTACTCTAGGCCTACTCTATCCCTACTCTAGGCCTGCTCTATCCCTACTCTATGCCTACTCTATCCCTACTCTATCCCTACTCTAGGCCTGCTCTAGGCCTAGTGTATGCCTACTCTAGGCCTACTCTATCCCTACTATAAGCCTACTCTAGCCTACTCTATGTCTACTCTATCCCTACTCTAGACCTACTCTATCCCTACTCTATCCCTACTCTATCCCTACTCCAGGCCTGCTCTAGGCCTAGTGTATGCCTACTCTAGGCCTACTCTATCCCTACTCTAGGCCTACTGTATCCCTACTATAGGCCTACTCTAGCCTACTCTATGCCTACTCTATGTCTACTCTATCCCTACTCTATGCCTACTCTATCCCTACTCTATCCCTACTCTAGGCCTGCTCTATCCCTACTCTATGCCTACTCTATCCCTACTCTATCCCTACTCTAGGCCTGCTCTAGGCCTAGTGTATGCCTACTCTAGGCCTACTCTATCCCTACTATAAGTCTACTCTAGCCTACTCTATGTCTACTCTATCCCTACTCTAGACCTACTCTATCCCTACTCTATCCCTACTCTACCCCTACTCTAGGCCTGCTCTAGGCCTAGTGTAGGCCTACTCTAGGCCTACTCTATCCCTACTCTAGGCCTACTGTATCCTTACTATAGGCCTACTCTAGCCTACTCTATGCCTACTCTATGTCTACTCTATCCCTACTCTATGCCTACTCTATCCCTACTCTATCCCTACTCTAGGCCTCTACACGCTCAGCATTCAACAACATTTTTTGCAAACAGTGTGTAGTCACAATTTAATAACAAATGAACTCAATCTACTCATCTCATTAGAAATAGTAGGCTATCTTGCATAAGTATGTAAATGCAATGACAGATACATGAAATACTTTATTATAAAGGTGCATTTTTATGGTGAAAATTAGCTTCCCAAAACATTAAACACACACGCCACAGAGGGGAGAAGGAAAGAGATGGACTGAGAGGGAGAGAGAGAGAGAGACATGGTTTAAATCAAGCTAAACTGTCTATCGTACACCAGAATGCATGTCCAACTCCAAACCCCCACAACTGAACAGATAAGAGCATAACATGAGCGCACTGCTTACATAACAGAGCTGAGAGTTCTCCATTCAGAATTGGGCCCATGTTTTTTTTCTCTCCCCTACCCCAATCCCATTTTCATTTACATTAAATGGTATCAAATTTCCTATACATTACAAAAACATAATTATCCATCAATAATTTCAAGCGTAGATTAGGGGTCAGCCTGATGAACCAAACTAGCCAGTCGTAGATTAGAGGTCAGCCTGATGAACCAAACTAGCCAGTCGTAGATTAGGGGTCAGCCCGATGAACCAAACTAGCCAGTCGTAGATTAGGGGTCAGCCCGATGAACCAAACTAGCCAGTCGTAGATTAGGGGTCAGCCCGATGAACCAAACTAGCCAGTCGTAGATTAGGGGTCAGCCCGATGAACCAAACTAGCCAGTCGTAGATTAGGGGTCAGCCCGATGAATCAAACTAGCCAGTCGTAGATTAGGGGTCAGCCCGATGAACCAAACTAGCCAGTCGTAGATTAGGGGTCAGCCCGATGAACCAAACTAGCCAGTCGTAGATTAGGGGTCAGCCTGATGAACCAAACTAGCCAGTCGTAGATTAGGGGTCAGCCTGATGAACCAAACTAGCCAGTCGTAGATTAGGGGTCAGCCTGATGAACCAAACTAGCCAGTCGTAGATTAGGGGTCAGCCTGATGAACCAAACTAGCCAGTCGTAGATTAGGGGTCAGCCTGATGAACCAAACTAGCCAGTCGTAGATTAGGGGTCAGCCCAATGAACCAAACTAGCCAGTCGTAGATTAGGGGTCAGCCTGATGAACCAAACTAGCCAGTCGTAGATTAGGGGTCAGCCCGATGAACCAAACTAGCCAGTCGTCTCGTCCATGTAGCATAACTCTCACAGACACAATCAAACATGCTTCTTCATGTATACTGAGTATATCAACTGTGAACTTCCTACTAGGGCCTCAGTGCTAAGTTATTGTCTCAACGCAGCCTTATAGTGTGTAAGGATCCACGAAACCCAAATGATTTGGAGTGGATCACTTCCTCCTTATAAAACAAGCTTTGTTTCCAGAAGGTGTCAAAATTGTTAATAAAATGTTACTCCCACAGAGCTGTAATAGTCTGGTAGCGAGTTATGGAGGGCTAAAAGTCTGCTGAACCGTTCAATGCCACGATTTAGGGAGGGTACAGGGCCAGATATTATGAGGAGTTTGTTGGTGTCAAACAAAGACCCAATCAGTTCTTTAAAATCCATCTTCAGTTGTTCTGAGCTGCCCGTCATAATATCATTAAATCCAACTTGAACTATTATTGATTCAATTTCCTGATGCAGGTTTTAAAATATTTGGGAGCAGCTTCATGACGTCCTGTATTCGTGCTCCTTGATACCACAGCGTTTTTGCTCCAGGCACTGAGACATTTCTCACCATTGAACTGCCCGTTACAACGGCTGGGGAAGGGGATGGAGAAATACGCCCATTCCTATCCCTCACACAATTCGTTGAACCTTTCACAGGCCCACGAGAAGCAGGAGAGCATACGCCCACTGCTCCAGGCGTCAGGTCCAGACCTCCCACAGCAGGCAGTACCCCGTTAGGTCCAGACCTCCCACAGCAGGCAGTACCCCATCAGGTCTAGACCTCCCACAGCAGGCAGTACCCCGTTAGGTCCAGACCTCCCACAGCAGGCAGTACCCCATCAGGTCCAGACCTCCCACAGCAGGCAGTACCCCATCAGGGCCAGACCTCCCACAGCAGGCAGTACCCCATCAGGTCCAGACCTCCCACAGCAGGCAGTACCCCGTCAGGTCTAGACCTCCCACAGCAGGCAGTACCCCATCAGGGCCAGACCTCCCACAGCAGGCAGTACCCCATCAGGTCCAGACCTCCCACAGCAGGCAGTACCCCATCAGGTCCAGACCTCCCACAGCAGGCAGTACCCCATCAGGTCCAGACCTCCCACAGCAGGCAGTACCCCATCAGGGCCAGACCTCCCACAGCAGGCAGTACCCCATCAGGTCCAGACCTCCCACAGCAGGCAGTACCCCATCAGGTCCAGACCTCCCACAGCAGGCAGTACCCCATCAGGTCCAGACCTCCCACAGCAGGCAGTACCCCATCAGGTCCAGACCTCCCACAGCAGGCAGTACCCCATCAGGTCCAGACCTCCCACAGCAGGCAGTACCCCATCAGGGCCAGACCTCCCACAGCAGGCAGTACCCCATCAGGTCCAGACCTCCCACAGCAGGCAGTACCCCATCAGGTCCAGACCTCCCACAGCAGGCAGTACCCCATCAGGTCCAGACCTCCCACAGCAGGCAGTACCCCATCAGGTCCAGACCTCCCACAGCAGGCAGTACCCCATCAGGTCCAGACCTCCCACAGCAGGCAGTACCCCATCAGGTCCAGACCTCCCACAGCAGGCAGTACCCCATCAGGTCCAGACCTCCCACAGCAGGCAGAGCCCCGTCCATTAGGTCCAGACCTCCCACAGCAGGCAGTACCCCATCAGGGCCAGACCTCCCACAGCAGGCAGTACCCCATCAGGTCCAGACCTCCCACAGCAGGCAGTACCCCATCAGGTCCAGACCTCCCACAGCAGGCAGTACCCCATCAGGTCCAGAAAGAGGGAAAGGAGTCGAACTTGAGGATGAAGCCGCTGCTGCAGTCAGCGTAGTTGGAGTCAGCACACCCGTCCCAGACACAAGCAATCCCAGCAATGAGGCACCAGTGCAGTTTCCTACGACTGGTGACATGGGACCAGCGTTGATTTTAACAATCCTCTTGCTGTTCTCCGTCTACTCCACTACAAGATGGAGGAGGAGAAGCAGATGGAGATGACTTCCTTGGTGGACAAGGTCCAGGTAGCACAGGCCATTCAGATAGGGACAGATGGGGAACTAGTTCCAGGTAACACAGGCCATTCAGATAGGGACAGATGGGGAACTAGTTCCAGGTAACACAGGCCATTCAGATAGGGACAGATGGGGAACTAGTTCCAGGTAACACAGGACTTTCAGATAGGGACAGATGGGGAACTAGTTCCAGGTAACACAGGCCATTCAGATAGGGACAGATGGGGGAACTAGTTCCAGGTAGCACAGGCCATTCAGATAGGGACAGATGGGGAACTAGTTCCAGGTAACACAGGCCATTCAGATAGGGACAGATGGGGAACTAGTTCCAGGTAACACAGGCCATTCAGATAGGGACAGATGGGGAACTAGTTCCAGGTAACACAGGACTTTCAGATAGGGACAGATGGGGAACTAGTTCCAGGTAACACAGGCCATTCAGATAGGGACAGATAGGGAACTTGTTCCAGGTAACACAGGCCATTCAGATAGGGACAGATGGGGAACTAGTTCCAGGAAGCCATTCAGATAGGGACAGATGGAGAACTAGTTCCAGGTAACACAGGCCATTCAGATAGGGACAGATAGGGAACTTGTTCCAGGTAACACAGGCCATTCAGATAGGGACAGATGGGGAACTAGTTCCAGGAAGCCATTCAGATAGGGACAGATGGGGAACTAGTTCCAGGTAACACAGGCCATTCAGATAGGGACAGATGGGGAACTAGTTCCAGGAAGCCATTCAGATAGGGACAGATGGAGGCTAGTGCCAAGTAACACAGGCCATTCAGATAGGGACAGATGGGGAACTAGTTCCAGGTAACACAGGCCATTCAGATAGGGACAGATGGGGAACTAGTTCCAGGAAGCCATTCAGATAGGGACAGATGGGGAACTAGTTCCAGGTAACACAGGCCATTCAGATAGGGACAGATGGGGAACTAGTTCCAGGTAACACAGGCCATTCAGATAGGGACAGATGGGGAACTAGTTCCAGGTAACACAGGCCATTCAGATAGGGACAGATGGGGAACTAGTTCCAGGTAACACAGGCCATTCAGATAGGGACAGATGGGGGAACTAGTTCCAGGTAACACAGGACTTTCAGATAGGGACAGATGGGGAACTAGTTCCAGGTAACACAGGCCATTCAGATAGGGACAGATGGGGAACTAGTTCCAGGTAACACAGGCCATTCAGATAGGGACAGATGGGGGAACTAGTTCCAGGTAACACAGGCCATTCAGATAGGGACAGATGGGGAACTAGTTCCAGGTAACACAGGCCATTCAGATAGGGACAGATGGGGGAACTAGTTCCAGGTAACACAGGCCATTCAGATAGGGACAGATGGGGAACTAGTTCCAGGTAACACAGGACAGATGGGGAACTAGTTCCAGGTAACACAGGCCATTCAGATAGGGACAGATGGGGAACTAGTTCCAGGAAGCCATTCAGATAGGGACAGATGGGGAACTAGTTCCAGGTAACACAGGCCATTCAGATAGGGACAGATGGGGAACTAGTTCCAGGTAACACAGGCCATTCAGATAGGGACAGATGGGGAACTAGTTCCAGGTAACACAGGCCATTCAGATAGGGACAGATGGGGAACTAGTTCCAGGTAACACAGGCCATTCAGATAGGGACAGATGGGGGAACTAGTTCCAGGTAACACAGGCCATTCAGATAGGGACAGATGGGGAACTAGTTCCAGGTAACACAGGCCATTCAGATAGGGACAGATGGGGAACTAGTTCCAGGTAACACAGGCCATTCAGATAGGGACAGATGGGGAACTAGTTCCAGGTAACACAGGCCATTCAGATAGGGACAGATGGGGGAACTAGTTCCAGGTAACACAGGCCATTCAGATAGGGACAGATGGGGAACTAGTTCCAGGTAACACAGGCCATTCAGATAGGGACAGATGGGGAACTAGTTCCAGGTAACACAGGCCATTCAGATAGGGACAGATGGGGGAACTAGTTCCAGGTAACACAGGCCATTCAGATAGGGACAGATGGGGAACTAGTTCCAGGTAACACAGGACTTTCAGATAGGGACAGATGGGGAACTAGTTCCAGGAAGCCATTCAGATAGGGACAGATGGGGAACTAGTTCCAGGTAACACAGGCCATTCAGATAGGGACAGATGGGGAACTAGTTCCAGGTAACACAGGACAGATGGGGAACTAGTTCCAGGTAACACAGGCCATTCAGATAGGGACAGATGGGGAACTAGTTCCAGGAAGCCATTCAGATAGGGACAGATGGGGAACTAGTTCCAGGTAACACAGGCCATTCAGATAGGGACAGATGGGGAACTAGTTCCAGGTAACACAGGCCATTCAGATAGGGACAGATAAGGGAACTAGTTCCAGGTAACACAGGCCATTCAGATAGGGACAGATGGGGAACTAGTTCCAGGTAACACAGGCCATTCAGATAGGGACAGATGGGGAACTAGTTCCAGGTAACACAGGCCATTCAGATAGGGACAGATGGGGAACTAGTTCCAGGTAACACAGGCCATTCAGATAGGGACAGATGGGGAACTAGTTCCAGGTAACACAGGCCATTCAGATAGGGACAGATGAGGAACTAGTTCCAGGTAACACAGGCCATTCAGATAGGGACAGATGGGGAACTAGTTCCAGGTAACACAGGCCATTCAGATAGGGACAGATGGGGAACTAGTTCCAGGTAACACAGGCCATTCAGATAGGGACAGATGGGGAACTATTTCCAGGTAACACAGGCCATTCAGATAGGGACAGGTGCTCGAGTGGCATCCAGCCCCATGAGTTGAGAACGAGAAAGTTCCAGTTTGCATTTTCCCAATAAGTTCGCTCACAATTGAAATTCGCTCGCTAAGGATACCTCATTCCTGTAATCCTTGGAACTCAATATTGTTCCGGACGAGAGAGTAATAAAATAAAACACAACTTCTACAGTTTCTATGGAAACATTCATTAACCAGGAAGTGGGCTGCA